>NW_006239235.1:40945-47019 GCF_000226075.1 Solanum tuberosum
GGTGATCCACGGACCCCATCCACGGATCGTGGATGGGACCATGGCCCGTCCTGCATGGACGTGGTTTGGATCAAAGAGGGTGCATTGGAGGGACAGCTTGGGGATACTAAGTCTCGAACCACGCCTCCTAACCACGGAGCGTGGTTCCTCCCACGACTCGTGGGTGCCTAATCGTGGATCATGCTGTATTTTACAGCTTTTTGGACCTTCCCTTGGGTCCTCCTCAAGGACCCTTGGGGGGTTCTTGGGGGCCATGCCTTGACATTTAGGCACTAGGACCTTAATACTAAGTTAGGGAAGTTATTTTACGACTCTTATCTTGACATTAACTCTTTTTACGGCACTAGACTACCTGATAGGCTCTAGCTTAGGTCATTAGATTTCCGGGGTGTAACATTATCCCCCCTTGGGAACATTCGTCCCCGAATGATGATCTAGACACCAAACTAAGTTAGAAAGTCTAGACTAACAGCCCATTATGCATGAAATATCAAAATGTGCAAAACTTACAAATGCACTATTCACCTTATGCACTATTCAAAAGGAGGAAACTTCAACTCCATTTCACAAGACGAAGTCAATGCAACTGAAGGAGGTAGGAACTACATCTACCAATTCAATATGCACAAAAATTCATCAATTCACATAAACATGGGAGGAACTACCTTCTCAAACTCAAGTAAGCTCAATACATCAATATGGAGCCAATAAGCCATTCATCAAAACATAACTAAGTGTGTTCATCATTTCACCTCATGAAGTCAAAATGCAATTATCATACTAAAAAGCAAATCAACATGAGGAACATATACATCATGAAAACTCAATATATACTAAACATGAATCCTCACAAGGACATGCACAACATAAGGAAATCATGGAAAACTCATACAATACACATGACTCCCAAAACACTATAAACTCAAGAGGAATTACTTACCATAAGTTTGGATAGGAGTATAAGGAAAAATATGAGGGTAACGGGACTTCATATCGGCCTCAGCCTCCCATGTAGCACCGTCAACTAAGTGATTCCTCCATAAAACCTTAACAGAGGCTACTTCCTTATTTCTCAACCTCTTTACTTGCCGGTCCAAAATCTCAACCAGGACTTCTTCATAAGAAAGGTTCTCATCAACTCCTAAACCCTCTAAAGGAAGGATGGATACCGGATCACCAATGCACTTCTTGAGCATGGAAACATGAAACATCGGGTGAACCGGTGCCAACTCATTTGGCAAGTCTAATTCATATGTAACTTTCCCAACACGTTTCAAGACTTGTTATGGGCCCACTTACCAGGGACTAAGCTTCCCCTTTCTACCTAACCTCATCACACCCTTCATAGGTGATATTTTCAAGTAGACCCAATCACCAATTTCAAACTCTAGATCCCTTCTTCTATTATCGGCATAAGACTTTTGCCGACTATGGGCCGTCTTCAACCTATCTCTAATAAGTAGAACTTTTTCAATAGCATCACAAACTAGTTCGGGACCAATTAGAGAAAATTCACCTACCTCAAACCACCCAACCGGAGATCTACATCTTCTCCCATAAAGTGCTTCAAACGGAGCCATGGTAATGCTAAAGTGGTAACTATTGTTGTACGCAAACTCAATCAATGGGAGATGGTCATCCCAACTACCCTTGAAATCAATCACACATGCTCTCAACATGTCCTCTAAGGTTTGAATGGTCCTTTCCGCTTGACCATCCATTTGAGGGTGAAGAGCGGTACTAAGTTTAACATTGGTACCAAGCCCCTTTTGGAATGCCTTCCAAAAGTGTGAAGTAAATTGGGCACCCCGATCCGATATGATATATAAGGAACCCCATGTAACTTCACTATCTCATTAATGTACAACTTCGCATAGTCTTCCGCCGAAAATGAAATCTTGACCGTAATAAAGTGGGTTGATTTAGTCATCTTATCAACAGTGACCCAAATAGAATCATGTTGCCTTCGAGTATGAGGCAAACCTACAACAAAGTCCATATTCACATCCTCTCACTTTCAAGTGGGAATTTCTATATATTGGGACAAACCTCCAGGTTTTTGGTGTTCGTCCTTGACTTGTTGACAATTCGGACATTTGGCTACAAAACCCGCTATATCCTTTTTCAAGCCATTCCACCAATATACTTCCCGTAGATCACGGTACATCTTGATGGATCTCGGATGAATAAAATACCGCGAACTATGAGCCTCCTCTAAAATATTCTCCCTTAAGCCATCAACATCCGGAACACATAATCTACCTTGGTACCTAAGCACCCCATCCCCCCTTGGGAGAAAACCTCCACGGACTTGTTGAGAACCTACTCTTTCAACTCCATCAATATAGGGTCAAGGTGTTGTTTAGACTTTACATCAACCACATAGGATGATTTGGAACTATGATGGACCATAACCCCACCCTTGGTGGAATCCACTAGTTGAACACCTAAACGGGTCAACCTATGCACATCACGAACCAATTCCTTCTTCTCATCTTCTACATGAGTCACACTATCCATGGACAATCTACTTAGGGCATCCGCAACTACATTATATTTGTCGAGGTGGTAAAGGATACTCATGTCGTAATCTTTTAGAAGCTCTAACCACCTTCTTTGTCGTAGATTCAAGTCTCTTTGGGTAAACACATATTGAAGGCTCTTGTGATCAGTGAAAATATCTACATGGACCCCATAAAGGTAGTGCCTCCATATTTTCAAGGCAAACACCATCGTCGCTGAGATCATGAGTCGGATAATTCTTTTTATGTACCTTGAGTTGCCTCGAAGCATAGGCAATCACTTTACCCCGTTGCATAAGGACACATCCCAAACCCACTCGAAAAGGGTCACAATACACTAAAAACCCATCGGTACCCTCCGGTAAGATCAACACTGAAGCAAATGTGAGTCTATCCTTCAATTCTTGGAAGCTCTTCTTACAAGCCTTCAACCACACGAACTTAGCTTTGTTTTAGGTTAAAGCCTTCAATGGAGAAGCGATGGAGGAAAAACCCTCAACAAACCTCCTATAATAGTTGGCTAACCCCAAAAAGCTTCTAACATCTATAGGAGTTAGAGGTCTAGGCCAACTCTTGACCGCATTCGTCTTCTTAGGATCAACCTCAATACCCATACCCGACACAATGTGACCAAGGAAAGCAACCGATCTTAGCCAAAACTCGCACTTGCTAAATGCATTCAATTGGTGGTCCTTAAGGACTTGTAATACAATCCTCAAATGCTTCATGTGATCATCCTCACTCTTTGAATAGATCAAAATATCATCAATAAAAATGATCACAAACGAATCAAGATATTACCTAAACACCCTATTCATTAGGTCCATGAATGTCGTCTGGGAATTTGTTAACCCAAAAGACATAACCACAAATTTGTAGTGACCGTACCGGGTCCTAAAGGCCATCTTAGGAATGTCACATCCTCTTACCCTTAGTTGATGGAATCGAACGAAGATCTATTTTGTTGAAAAAGATAGCCCCTTGGAGTTGATCGAACAAATCGTCAATCCTAGGAAGAGGTTACTTATTCTTTATAGTGACCTTGTTCAATTGGCGATAATCAATACACATCCTAAGGGACCCATCTTTATTTTTCACAAACAATACCGGAGCACCCCATAGAGATATGCTTGGTTGAATAAAGCCTTTTTCTAACAAGTCCTTGAGTTGTTCCTTCAATTCCTTTAATTCGGCCAGAGCCATCCGGTAAGAGGGAATAGATATGGCTTGTGTATTCGGCAAAAGATCAATGCCAAAGTCTACTTCCCGTTCAGGAGAAATATCGGGCAATTCATCGGGGAAGACTTCCGGATACTCACTCACTATGGGGACCGACTCCAAAGAAGGAGTCTCGGACTCAATGTCCATAACCCTAACAATGTGATACATGCACCCCTTTGAGATCATTTTTCTAGGTTTTAGACATGACACAAAACGACCTCTAGGGATAGAATTTCCCACCTTTCATTGTAAAATTGGCTCATTTGGAAATTGAAACTTAACCACCTGGGTTCTACAATCAATGCACGCAAAACAAGCATACAACAAACCCATCCCCAAGATGAAATCAAAGTCCAATACATCTAATTCTACTAATTCAACCAAAGTGACCTTATGAGACGATGAAATGGGACAACTCCTATAAACTCTTTTAGCTACAACCGAGTCACCCACCGGGGTAGACATCGAAAATGGTTCCTCTAATTTTTCGGGGAGTACATCAAATATCATAGCCATTAAAGGTGTAATAAATGATAAAGTGGAATTGGGGTCTAATAATGCATAAACATCAATGGAAAATACTTGCAACATACCGGTAACAACATCCGGGGAATCCTCTTGACCGCTTCGGGATTGGAGAGCATAAAAGTGATTCTTCTTAGAAGCATCGGAATTTGAGCCACTAGGAGGGACTTGCTTGCCCTCTCTTCCTTGAGCCCTTAGCATGGTACAATCCCTCTTCATGTGACCACCCTTTCCACAACTAAAACACCGATCCGTGCCAACAAGGCACTTGCCATCATCATTTTTGCCACACTTTGCACAAGTATGTCTATCAACATAAGAGCAATCACCACTACAACCTTGCGGCTTAGAGGTAGAGACCCTTTCTTTGTTGACCTTACGAGTGCTAGAGGATCCTTGGTTGGAGAACCTTCTCTTAAACCTTGGTTTGCCTTGAACCTCAACTTTACCCTTGGAAGAATTCCCATCATCGATCCTTGCCCTCTTCACTTCTCTACTCACTTGCTTGAGATTTTGTTCCTCTATTTGGTCAGCATGAACCATTAGACGTGAAATGTTCATACTTGGAATGAGCATTGCCGAACGACATTCGATTACCACCAAGTCGGATATCACCATAACGAATTTGTTCATCTTGGCCCTAGAGTCTGCCACTAAGGTTGGATCATACTTAGACAAGTGGGTGAACTTTAGGCTATATTCCTTCACACTCATACCTCCTTGGCAAAGGTTAATGAATTCTTGCATCTTTCTCTCCCTCAACTCTAGTGGGAAAAACCTATCAAGGAAGGTCAACTTGAACAATCCCCAATCAACTAGGCCCGCTCTCACGGGTCTCTCATCCTTCCATTGCTCATACCATACTTGAGCCATATCTTTCAATTGGTAGGCGGCTAATTCCGTCTTCTCTCTTGGAGACACACCCATAGCATCAAGCACCTTGCACACTTCATCAATAAACCCTTGTGGGTCTTCATCCACTTTGGAGCCATATAATCTAGGGGGATTCATTCTTGTGAAATGTAACACCCCTAAATACTAACCAAGAGTCGCATGTCGATTTACCGTTGCTTAATTACTAGAATATGTTTTAGTCTCATTTTGGGAACTTGAAGTGTTGTGAAAATTGCCAACTTGCTTAGCATAAATTCTTATCGTAATTTAAGGATTTGTGATGGGGTGTTTAGGTAATATCCTAATTAAAATTTTGTTTAACTTTAAAAGGAAGGTAAGGGATATACATATAGATATATATGTATGCTTTTTGGGCAGCCAACTTTTTGTTTGGGCAGCCCCTTTTGGTGACATCTGTACAGCTGATAAGTATCACCTTTGTAACTATATATTTTCACACCTCCTTCAATTAAATTCATTTCCCTCAAGTCTAAGAACATTAGAACCTGAGCTTAACATATTGTTCTTCAAAATCACAAGAGAAAACGTAGCCCTTTTTGGCTGGAATTCAAGAAAACACACTTCTTTTTGGTAAGTGTCGAAATCTGTTTCTGAGCTAGCTAGTATTTGGTATTTTTATACATATCTCTCGCTCTAGAACTTAGTTTACAGTGAGTAAATATGATTTGGAAATCTAATTCATAGAACTACAACTCCTATGTTTATGTCGAACTCTGATTCAGCTGTTATAGACTCGAAATATGGGACGCAACATAGAACCAGTTCTGTCCAGATTTTGGAATTTCAAATTCGGTATGAACAGCTGTTAGTGTTTTGACTATATCTTGTTGTACAAAATACCTTTTGCGGTGATTCTTGTTGGGTTGCAACCCTAAGATATGTATCTACATA
>NW_006239235.1:48443-49039 GCF_000226075.1 Solanum tuberosum
AGAGCCTAGGTTTGTGGTTCTAGGACTTTTGTTGTTACTTACTTGTATACTGGTTCACATTCGAAAAAGGTTCTATTTGTATTATTTGTTCACTTGCATGGGTTATAATATTTTTATCGCATGTAGAGTGCACATGCATCATGTACATGTCCCTAACGCAATGTGATCTTCCTTTTGAAGGATTAAAGTATGGCCTCTTCTTCTGACCGACCTATGGACGCTAATCGTGAAGGGTCGGGTAACTCTGTGCCCCAACCTCATGCACTAGAGGAGGTTGGAGAACCTTTCTCGAATCAATATGTTCCCCACACTAGTGGGTCTGAAGTGGGGGACCATCAGGGTGTAAGAGCGGGTTCACGTCCTCAGATGAGCCATGGTACTCAAGCTAGGAATCCTCCTTTTCAACAAATGGCTGAATTCTTCCACCACATGGCTGAAGCGATGCATGATCCCAACGTGATTAACTTTGAGAAAATGAGGAAAATGGGTGGAGTGGAGTGGAGTTTGAAGGCACCATTGATCCCACAGATGCTGAACAATGGCTAGAACGCATGGAGAGGGTATTTGAGCAGTTAGAGTGTTCAGATGTTGCCAAA
>NW_006239235.1:54499-62857 GCF_000226075.1 Solanum tuberosum
TTGTGCTTGGTGTGAAGACATGATGTACATATTGGGCGAGCCTTGTTGTTGAATCTCTTGGAAAATGATGTTATGAACGTTCTTGACATTTGGGTCTTTAAAGATCGAACTTGATACTCTTTATATATTGTTTACTTGAATTATTAATTATGTTCAATTATATTGCCCATGACTTGTGAAAGTTTGTTTTGTGAACCGGATGGCTCCGAAACTATAGTTTTGCACCACTAAGCTATATGCTTAGCGATAGTTGTTTCTATCGTAGGGAATGGTCGAGAGGAGGCGTGAAGAAGGCCTTTGAAGATGGAAATTTTGAGAGCTTTAAGGAAGATCACATTTGCATTTAGGCATCTATATTTTGTATAAACCTTGGGACTTGTACATGATCTTTTTGTTGTATATTTACATGAAATTTCGATGACTAATGTGATCATGTCACCATGGGTTGTAAATTAAGTATGGCGATATGTTTTGTTCTTTTGGGGTGTGTAAGCCCAAGTATTGCAATATACTAAATTTAATATTTGCTTTGAATATTTGTGTGAAGCATGAACGGGCTAATTTCGGTACTTCGAAATGGGTAATATTCATATTATTTCATCCTTAAGTGTGAAGATAATATATGCATGAAAAGCTCATCGGCTATTTGCTTAAATTATTTTTGGGAGGGTTTTTCCGTCATAAGTTGAAACACCGTGCCATATCAATTTTGACATCACATGAATGTTTAAATGTACAAGATGCACATCCTTATCTAATTTTTTTTTTCCTTTATGAACCTAATCCCTCTATTAGACTACAATCAATATGGCCATAGTAAGTCTCTTTTAATTGTCGCAAGTATTTAAGTAGTTTTCTTGCTTAGGTGGTCGTATCCTTTCGAAAGGGGTCGTTACATGAAATCCCTAATCCTTGAAGTGGTTGTACTGGCATTGGGATTCTCATGAGCTCTATTATCCCTAGTGACTTGAGTCATCAAAACATGAGTCAATGTTTGGAGAGCCGACCTTATCTCCACATTAGTCATAACCCCCTCTTCATTAGGGGCTTGAGGATCTTGAGGAGCTTGGGGAGAAGCTCCCTCATTGACATTCTTCTCTTGCGTCGTCCTTGCATTTCCTCTTTTTGTATTCATTGCCTAAAATCACAAGAGAAAGGTTAGGAAAGGACTTCATAGAGTTAGGACTCTAAGCACGACTAAAGAGTAATGAAAGAAGTGAAATTTCCTAAACATGTTATAGCCTATAATTCATAAGTGTGGCGCGCTTCATACTAATGAACAAGACTCTACTAGACGTGGTTCATGAGACATCATCCTAAGTATTATCCCAAAACCTTATGCTCTGATACCAAGTTTATCACGACTCGGGGATACCCCCTAGGAGAAACTTGGCGTACTTGACCCCGAAGGGGTCTCGTACAAGCCCTTAGCATCATCATAACATAAATACCTAGAATAATTGCGAAAAATTTAAAACTTTTACAGTAGAAGTCAACTTCTTCTTCATAGATGAATGTAAGAATCTAGACTTGTCTCAATCACCATCTAATACATATATGATAAGAACATGAACTTTAATTATTACTTCTTAAGAGGTACTACTTAGCATGAGTGGGGGTATGGGACTTCACTTAGGCATTGCACAAGTAGACTCTAAGATGGGTCATGGTGAGGTTCCCTTATGTTATGAAGGCTTATGAATTATGTATGAAAGGTATGTATGCATGTTAAGGTTGACTTCACTTGTTACAAGTTATGAATGTGAATGACTCCTTACTTATGTATGTTGGACATGAATAAGGTAAAGTAAGGTATGTATGTTGTGGGTGGCCTAAATGTGATACTTGGCATTTGGTAGGGTTATGGGATCTTACCTTTGCATTGCACTAGTATGGATTTTGGTTGCTTATATGTTGGTTTGACTTATGTTGCTTCTTAAATGTGCATTGTGGCTTTCAAAATTGATAAAGGCATGATTTCAACTAAATGTCCCTTTTATGCATGTTTTAAGGATTTTGTGCATGGCTTCCATACTTAGTACATTATTTGTGCTAACCCATATTTTCTATATTCTATGAGTGTAGGTTCCGGCCGTTGATACATACTATTCTCTTCAAGTGAAGCTTGGGTTGACTATTCCCTAGGCTTGGTGAGTCCTCAAGTTCGAGGACAAGATGTTTCCATTTTCTAGCTTTTATGTACTTTCGACTTTTGGAACTATATTGATGTAAAAGGGCTTTTGACCCTAGTTGTACTCCTTATATTACTTCTAGAAACATTGACTACTAACGTGGAGGTTTTCATCTAATGAGATAACCATATTGGGAACCCAACTACTAGCGTGAAGGAACCCATCTCATACTCATATCCGCTCGGTGCTAAGCATAATTCCCTTTAAGAGTTATGTTAAGTCTTTATTTAAGTTCACATTCATAAAAGAATACACTAGGCACTCATGCCCACATATCATCATAATAGCTCATAGGTTCCTTAAGTGAAAATGCTCCTTTCACTTTAGAAACACTAGCATGTGAGTAAACCTTTCCCCTTGTAGTCGTATTGTGATCATGAGAATGTCCTTTCAATCAACACAACAAGTTTATCATAAACATACATACATACTTCATGCATAATCAAGTGTAATAGTATAGGGAAGAAAGATCTTGCATCAATACCACAAATGCACACTAGATATAGGATCATTACTATCTAAGTAAATCACACACTCATAAACAATTAACATCAACATATGCAAACCCTAGCCAATTTCCCTTCAAGGCCATGAACCAAAATTAACCCTAACTTCTAGAATTATATCATTAGATAGAGAGATTTCATGATTCAACAACTTAATAAACATAAACATAATCAATTATCCACTTCCATGGTCAATCAAGTCACACCTTAGTTCACAATTTAGGAAGAAAGGGAAATCATAGGTCCAAGAGAGATTTTCATCAAAATCCATCAATACTACAATAATATAACCATAAACCATCATAATTAATCATAATAGATCATAATTGAATAATAGAAATTGTTTTGGAAGAAGACCCATGACTAGAGTAAAAACCCTAGGTTTTGGAAGTCTTAAAAACACACTTTGAAGGGACTTCTTGGGGGATTGCTACCCAAGAATGAAAATCATCCATACCTTAGGGAGATTTACACACGAAATTGGAGTGAAAATCTTGGAGCTTGAACCATAATCTTGACTTTCTTCTTTGTTCTTCAATGGAGTTTAGAGAGAGAATATTTTTGGGAGGGAAGTTGGTTGAGTTTGATTTTGTGAGTTGTGTGGAGTTAAAAGAGTTTATTAATAGTTAAAAGTACTTTAAATATACTTAAAATAACTAATAATAACCGTCCCCTACCCTTAATTAATTAAAATAGAATTTACGAAAACACCCCTCCCTTGGCCGAACCCAAACCAGCTTTTGCAGGTGGTGATCCACATACCCATCCACGGATCATGATTGGGACCACGGCCTGTCCTGCATGGGCGTGGTTTGGATCAGAGAGGGTGGATTGGAGGGACAGCTTGGGGAAACTAAGTCTTGAACCACGCCTCATAACCACAGAGCATGGTTCCACCCACGAGTCGTGGGTGCCTAATCGTGGATCATGCTGTATTTTACAGCGTTTAGGACCTTCCCTTGGGTCCTCCTCAAGGACCTTTGGGGGTCTTTGGGGACAATGCCTTGATGTTTAGGCACTAGGACCTTAATACTAAGTTAGGGAAGTTATTTTACGACTCTTATCTTGACGTTAACCTTTTTTAGGACACTAGACTACATGATAGGCTCTAGCTTAGGTCATTAGATTTCCGGGGTGTTACAGGTCTCGTGGGTCACAACTTGCAGTTAAGTTTCAGGGGTAGTTAGGTCTTTTCTTAATTAATTAACTCCTATACTACATCGTTTTATCCTTCAATAAAACCCGTATGTAAGAATTTTAACCCCCAAATTTAACCCATTCAATTCGTTATTCCAAATTCACAAAAGAAGATCATTTCTCCACTCCAAAATATTTCTCTCTCTAGAACTTGACGAAGAAGAATGGTTCAACCTAGGGTTTTAAAGAAAGCCTCCATTTTCACCATTGAAGATAAGAATTTGGCTTTGAGGTATGATAGTTTTCATCCATGGATGTCTTCCATTCATGGAGTTCCCAAATTCCTTTATTTCAAAGTTAGAATTCCCCAATTGAGTTAGGGTTTTCTTCAATTATCATGGGTTCTCTTCATTATTGATTTAAATGATTGAATTATGACCTCTTATGCATGAATTTATGAAATACTTAGATTTTATGATGATTTCCCCATAAACCCATGTAATCCCCACGTTTTCAAGTTATGGATCATATGATGTGAGATTTTGATTATAAAGGAAGAGTTTTATGAAATTAATCATGTATTGCTAGCTTTACATGATTTTATGAGGAAATCCATATCTAACCCTTTTTTACTAAGTATTGATGATTGAAAGTGGGTTTTGAACTTGAAAGGTAAATTATGGACTTATGCATTTTCTTATGAAATCTATGCAAATGTTTTAAGGATTCCTTGAGAGTAAAGTATCAATGATGTTGTTATTGTTGTGTTATTGAAAGGATATTCTCATAAACACACAAACTAAGATGTGAAAGGTTTTCTCATATAATAGGGATTCTAAGGTTGAAAGGCTTTCTCACCGAATTGAATCAAGGATTAAGAGTTATCCTAATGAACCTAGCTTGGATTGGTTATTGAACGATACCTTTCCATGGATGATGGCTTAGCTTGGATTGGTAAGATATTGTGCCTTTCCATGGATAATAAGAATAAGAAGAAATAACTATTCCATGGGATTTATGCTTAGCACCGAGAGGATACTGAGATGGAAGCTCTCCCGTTAGTAGAGGTCGGGTTTCTAGTAGCAATCTCCTTATCCCTTACCTATGTTCCCCTATAGGATAATTGTCTAGATAGACACTAGCTAGTGGATCCACTTTAGCTCAGATTATGGTCCTTACCGTGGCAAGTAGGACAACCATTTTCGGTGTGGGAGATACCAGGGGATCATATTATAGCTCACATGGTCTTTATGTCGGTTAAGGCTAATTCCCCCATTACTAATGAACTAATATTGCTTCAATAAATATCTCATATGTGTTCAGAGGCTTTAAAGATGATTAGCTTGCATTGACCATAGTTTTATGACTTATGTTTTCTAACTCACTTTTATCATGTTTTAGCTTGGTCAATTGCATGTCATGAACTGAAATGTTCCTTTATAGCATAATTTAAATGTTTTATGAATATCTATCATACTTGGTACATTGTTTTTTACTAACGCATACTCTTACAAACATTTCCCCAAATGTAGGGTCCAATAGTATGGTTTCTCAGTTTCGTGGCTGGTGGTTGATTTTGAGATTTCCGAGCTTTGGTGAGTCCTCATGATTTGAGGACGGAGTTTTATTATTTCACTTTCTTTGATGTATTTCTCTTTTGGACATGATGTATGGACTAGGCCCAATTTCATTCTATTGTACTAGGTGGCTATATTGAGACAAGTATTTTAGACTTTCACTTTTCTTTTATAAAAACTATTAGAGTTGGACAATTATTTTACTCGTATTGTTCTATTTCTTATGTGATGAAATCTAAGTGGCTTGTATGGGAGCCGTTGGGGTTCTATACACCATGTTACATCCAAGGGGTACCCTGGGTCGTGACATTGCCTCTTATAAGTTGAAAGATGTCGTTGTCGCTGGGTACAGGATGTGCGTGGGATCTAGTGAACAAAATGCTCCTCCTGCAGTTTGGAAGAAGTTCTCTAAGGTCTTTATGGAGCACTTTTTTCCACAAGATCTTTGGGAAGCGAGGGTTGATAAATTTTTAAACTTTTGACAAAACAACCTCAGCTTTAAGGAGTCTAGCATCTGATTCAGTTGGTTGGCTAGATTTGCTCCATAGATTGTTGCACCAAGTATGTATCACTTTTTGGGTGGACTTGGAGATCATTTGATTGGTTCTTGTATGATTGCTTCATTTAATCGAGGCATGGATATTTCAAGACTTATGGCACATGCTCAGTAGACTGAAGACCGTATACAAAATTGTAGGATAGAGAGAGAAAGGGAACAAAATAAGTGGGGTTGGACTGCTGGAATATTTCAGGGAGTTGATAGAGCTTACTCTAATAAAGGTCAACCTAGACAGGCTCAATCAGTAAACTGCTCCATAGCTAGTGCCCCAGCTCAGCCATCGAGACCCAAGCATGAGAAAATTTAGTCTTCGAGGGCACCTAACCCCCGCTATTAGAGAGGTTCTAGTTGAAAACTGCCACCTCAACCTACTTGTAGAAATTGTGGTCGATTTCACAAGGAAAGTGTTGATATAGATTTACAGCTTGTTAGTGTGGAGTTGAGGGTCATAAGATATGTGACTGTCCCAAGCTTGGAGTTGAGGGTAGAGGTGATATGCCCCGATATACTGTCTCTGCAGGAGCATCCTCATCATTTACACCTTCTTCATCACGTGGCCATCAATCACCATCAGGGAGAGATACAACCAAGGGTAGATGATTTGGTTATGGAGCTGGCCTAAATTGAATGTATGCACTAGCAGGTCGTCAAGATTCAGAGGCATCCCCCGATATGATTACAAGTACCTTATCTATTTTTTTTCTTATAATGTATATCCATTGATAGACCCTGGGGATACCCCATTATATGTTACTCCATTCGTTGCTAATAAATTTGGAGTAGAGCTAGAGTTATTACGTGAGACATTTTATTATCAACTCCAATAAGAGAGTTTGTTATAGTTAAAAAGGTCTATTATGGGTGCCTAATAACAATATTTGGCCGTGACACATTAGCAAGTTTGATAAATCTAGAAATGGTTGATTTTGATGACATTATGGGCATAAATTGTTTGTCCTCTTGTTATGCTATAGTTGATTGCTGAGTTAAGATTGCTCGATTCCATTTACCGGGTGATCCAGTCCTAGAGTGGACAGGTAATTCTATGATTCCTAGAGGAAGGTTTATTTCCTATCTTAAGGCACAAAAGCTTATAGAGAACGGGTGTTTATGTCACCTTATCCAAGTAAGAGACCTTGAAGCTGAGAAACATGTGGTAAATTTTCAATTTGTGCCACTTTTGAATGAATATCTGGATGTGTTTCCTGACACCCAGCCTATATCAATTCTGCCTTATAGGATGGCGTCAACAGAATTAAAAGAGCTAAATGAGTTGCTAAAATATTTACTTGACAAAGGTTTCATTCGCCCCATCATATCACTTTGGGGTGCTCCAGTACTATTTGTACGCAAGAAGGATGGCACAATGAGGATGTGCATAGATTACAAATAGCTTGATAAAGTGTCGATAAAGAACAATACCCCCTTCCAAGGCTAAGAAGATTTATTTGATCAATTGCAAGGAGCTAGTGCTTTTCAAATATTGACTTCAGATCCGGATACCATCAGTTGAAGATTCAAGATGTAGATAATCCCAAAACAACCTTCTGGATAAGATATGGACACTTTAAGTTCCTCGTCATGTCATTTGGACTGACAAATGTTCCAACAACCTTTATGGATATGATGAATAGGGTTTTCAAACCCTTTCTTGATATATACATAATTGTACTTATAGGTGACATTTTGATATATTCATGTGATGTCGCATAACTTTCCAAGCATTTGAGAGTTGTCCTACAAACACTCAGAGAGAACCAACTATATGCCAAGTTTTCTAAATGTAATTCTAGATGAACTCCATGGCTTTTCTTGGATACATGTGGTCTCTGGTGAAGGAATTAGATTAGACTTCTAGAAGATTGAGGTTGTGAAGAGTTGGCCTCAACCTAGTACACCAACGGAGGTGCGTAGTTTCTTCGGGCAAGCTGGATATTAACAAAGATTCGTAGAGGGCTTTGATTTCACGTATCAGGACACTACTTCCAGTTCAAGTGCCAACGATCGTGAGTAGTAATATAACCCAACTAGTGAGTTGGGGTCGATTCCCAAGGGAGTGGTTCGTACTCAAGAATCAATAGAAAAACATAAATATGCTCAAGTCAATTATAGCTAAAAACATTTACGAAGAAAAACATGATAAATTAAAGGTTGACACAAGTGTCAAATATCAAAAAGTGGGGGGGGGGGTTGTAGTCAACTAGCAACTAAAAAGCAGCAAATAATATGAAAAATACGAATATGGAGACGGGATTCTTGGGATGTGATAGGATTATGGGCTAAGGTAAACAACCGGGTAGTTTCACTTAATAGTAAACCGCAGCAAATCAGTGAATAAGCTAGACTTTAGTGGGGGTAAACTTTCTCTCGAACAATTTACCCCGAAT
>NW_006239235.1:63128-73800 GCF_000226075.1 Solanum tuberosum
GATTAATATTGTCTTTACAAACGTCTAAGATGAAGAATCTTCAATACCCACCTCTAATTTCTTAGAAATGGAAATCTTCAAATCTTCAAAGCTAAGGAAAAATATCTCTCAGACTCAGTTCTAAGTTCTAAACTTCAAAAACTGAATGATAATATGATTCCCTACAAAATCTGATACTAAGCTAAAAATTGAAAAAAAGTATTTATAGTTGTCAAAAAGTGTGTTGCGAAGGTTCAGTCGGCGCAGTTAGTCGGGATCGCCGATCCACTCGGCGATCCGCCCTTTGGTCATTTGTATTGCCCTTTTTCTTTTGCCTTCAGTATCCTTGAGGTCCTGTAACTTTGGGCGATAAGGCACTGCATCACAGAACTGTTTGGCGACTCACCGACTGCTCCTTTTTATCACCGACTTGGTTTTCTCCTTATTAGGCTTGGCACACTGGAACATTAGGCGATACCAAGGCCATTCGACATGACACGGCATAATTGAGCCCGAAGGAGTCGCATACAAGCCCTTAACATCATCATCACATAAAGGCATAGAATAATGCGGAAAAATTAAAAACTTTTCCAATAGAAGTCAACTTCTGTCATAAAGGAAAATAGAAACTAGACTTGTCTCAATCACCATCTAAACATAAGAGTACAAATAGGGTCAAAGCCCTTTACATCAATAGAGTCTCCAAAAATAGGAAATACAATATCGTCTTGAACATATGAAGTACACTAGAAACTAAAATCAATAGAAACTTTTCCTCGAACTTAAGGACTCACCAAGCCTATGGAATAGTCGACCCAAGCTTCACCTTGAAGAAAGTAGTAGGTATCAACGACCGGAACCTACACTCATAGTAAAGTAGAAAATATGGGTTAGCATAACTAATTGTACTAAGTATGGATTCCATGCGCAAAATCCTTAAAACATGCATAAAAAAGGACATTTAGTTTAATTCATGCATTTGTCAAGTTTGAAAACCAATATGCACATTTATGAAAAAACATATGCCAACTCAACATATAAGCAACCCAAGGCCACACTAGTGCAATGCATAGGTAAGATCCCATAACCCTACCAAATGCCAAGTATCACCCTTAGGCCACCAACAACATACACATTTCATCTTACCATAGTCATAACCAACATACATCAAAGTGAAGACAATTATATTCATAGTATCCATACCTATCTTTTCAAACATAGTTCATAAGTCATCATACCATCATAACATAAGAGAACCTTACCATCACCCCTCTTAGAGTCTACTTGTGCAATGCATAAATGAAGTCCCATACCCCCACTCACACTAAGTAGTACCCCTTAAGAAGTCATGGTTAAAGTCCATGTCCTTACCATAGTTCATATTCATATTATTTAGGGAAGACTTGCAATAACCGACATAGACCATGTGAGATACATGGAATCCCGTGTTCTACCCCTACACCGAAAAGAGGTGTTCTACTTGCCTAAGGTAGAACTAACATAATAGCTTCTAGGTGGATCCATTAGCTAAGACCTATGTGGGCACATAGTTATGGGACAAGGAGATTACTACTAGAAATCCGGACTTGCTAAACATAGAAGGATTCCATCTCATGAGATAACATACATTGGGAAGCCGAACTTGCTAAATATAAAACCCCCCATCTCATTTTCGTGTACTCTCAATGCTAAGCACTATTCCCTTTAAAAGTCACCATTAGCCTTTACTTAAGTTCATATTCATAAAAACATACATTAGGCACTCTAGCCAACATATCATCATAATAGCTCATAGGTTTCTTAAGTGGGAATGTTCCTTTCACTTTAGAGACACTAGCATGTGAGTAACCTTTCACAGTGATCATGAGAATGTCCCTTCAACCAACACAACAACTTACCATAACCATACATACATACTTCATGCATAACCAAGTGTATGGGGTATGAGATGAAGGATCTTTCCATCAATACCACAACCACACAATAGATATAAGATTATTACTATCTCATACATAATTCCTATAAAGAGGCATAACCCTCATACATTTGCCCTTCAAGGGTCTTGGGATCACAATCACCCCAACTATATACAATTACTACATAATATAGAAGGAATTCATGATTCAATATCTTAATCATCATAAATATACTCAATTGACTTGTTCATAATATCAACCAACCCACACATCAATTGAAGATCTATCAATATGGGGGAAACATGGGTCCATGGGAAATTTCGAGTGAACAACATCAATAATCCATCATTCTACACACAATTCACCATTACCAACCACAGTTAACCATAATTAATCAATAGAATTAATTTTGGAAGAAGACCCATGTTGAAGATTGAAAACCCTAGATTGGGGGATTGGACATCTTGAAAACATAATTTTGAAAGGGCTCCGTGGGTGATAGCTACCCAAAGATGAAAAGCAACCATACTTTATCTAAGGGACTCCAAGAATTTTGGGGAAGAACCTTGAAACTCTAGCAACCCTAGCTCCAATGCCTTCTTCTTCTTCTTGAGTCTACAGAGAGAGTTTTTGAGAGAACGTTGATGTTCTTGGGTTTCTTCTTTTATTAAGTGGGAGAAACTAAAATTGAAGGAATTTGACCTTGAAAATTATATATACTTGTTAGGAAAAGAGTGGGAAAGTGTTGGTTCAAGTTTTGGAAAGATTACCTAAATACCTTAACTTAACTTTAAAGTTTTGCACTTGGCCCGCATGAGCTCGCCCTTTATCCCTCCTTGGATCGCCAAGTCACTAGGTGACTCGCCTAATGAGCCCTAGGCTCGCCCAAATTTCCAGTAAGCTCCCAAAATGGGCAGCTCACTAGGCAAAGAGGGTGGTCTGTTGGACGAATCGCCAACCCATTTTCCAGCACCTAAAGCTAAGGTAGACAGCCCACTAGGCGACCAAAGTGCACTTTGGCGCATCGCCAAGTCACTTGGGCAACCATGCTGCCAATCGCCAACCTGTCCAAAGAGAAAACAAGTTCCCCTTCACCCTTTCTTGATAGTTTAGGTCCTTACCTTCATCCTAGATGTTTACCTCCCTCATTTTAGCTTTAGTTTGGTCTAAAACATCTCTTTAAGTTACATAAACACACACATTATCTCTAATTCAACTTAGACACCAACTTGAAGTTATACCAACCCACACGATAAGGCTCTAGTTTAGCCAATTGATTTTTTGGGTTGTTACAATATCCCCCCCCCCCCTCCCCTTAGGAACATTCGTCCTCAATTGACACTTTAAATATCTTAAGGGATTAACGACTCAAGACTAGCAGCCCATCCTACATGACATATCTATAAAAAAAAATGCACAAATCACAGGAGTTAACATCAACTCCACATCATAAGCTCAATGCAACACCAAGATGTAGGTACTACATCCCCAACTTCATTATGCACCAAAATTACGATCTCATACAAACATGGGAGGAACTACCTTCTCCAACACATGCAAGCTCAACATCACAATATTAAGCTAACAAGCTATTACAATACAACTTAACTAAACATGTTCATCAACTCATCTCATGAAGTCACATATACCATCATACACAAATGTAATTCATCATGAGAAACATATAATTCATGAAAGCTCAATTTATACCAAACATGAATTTCATTAAGAACATGCCAAATACAAGGAAATCATGCAAAAATAAAACACTACACATGACTCCAAAAATACTAAGAACTCAAGAGGAATTTCTTACCTCAAGTTTGGATAGGTGTAGAAACAAAAAGATGAGGGTAACGGGACTTCATATCGGCCTCGGCCTCCCATGTAGCACCCTCAACTAAGTGGTTACTCCATAAAACTTTAACGGAAGCTACCTCCTTATTTCTCAGCCTCTTCATAAGAAATACTTTCATCAACTCCTAAACCTTCTAAAGGAAAAATGGATACCGGATCACCAATGTACTTTTTAAGAATAGAGACATGAAACACCAGGTGAATGGGAGCCAATTCATTTGGCAAGTCTAACTCATATGCCACTTTCCCAACACGTTTCAAGATTTGGTATGGGCCCACATATCGGGGACTTAACTTCCCCTTTTTTGCCAAATCTCATAAGACCTTTCATAGGTGAAATCTTCAAGTAGATTCAATCACCAATTTCAAAATCTAGATCCCTCATTCTATTATCGGCACAAGATTTTTGCCGACTATGAGCCGTCTCCAACCTTCCGCTAATGAGTTGAACTTTTTCAATGGCATCATAAACTAGTTCAGAACCAATTAGAGCAAACTCACCTACTTCAAACCAACCCACCGGTGATCTACACCTTCTACCATAAAGTGCTTCACACAGAGCCTTGGTAATACTTGAGTGGTAACTATTGTTGTAGGCAAATTCTATCAAAGGAAGATGATCTTCTCAACTACCCTTAAAATCTATCACACATGCCCTCAACATGTCCTCTAGGGTTTGAATGGTGCATTCCGCTTGACCATCCGTTTGAGGGTGGAATGCGGTACTAAGTTTTACATTGATACCAATCCCCTTTTGGAATGCCTTCCAAAAGTGTGAAGTAAATTGGGCACCCCGATCCGATATGATAGATAAGGGAACCCCTGAAACTTCACAATTTCATTGATCTACAACTTGGCATAGTCTTCCACCGAAAATGAAGTCTTAATCGGAATAAAGTGGGCCGATTGGGTCATCCTATCAACAATGACCCATATCGAATCATGTTGCCTTTGAGTGCGAGGAAAGCCCACCACAAAGTCCATATTTACATCTTCCAACTTCCGAGTGGGAATTTCTATATATTGGGACAAACCTCCCGACTTTTAGTGTTCGGCCTTGACTTGTTGACAATTCGGACACTTGGCTACAAAACCCGCTATATCCTTTTTCAAGCCATTCCACCAATAGACTTCTCGTAGATCACGGTACATCTTGGTGGCTCCTGGATGAATAGAATACCGCGAACCATGAGCCTTTTCTAAAATTTGCTCCCTTGGGAGAAAGCCTTAACGGACTTGTTGAGAACCGACTCTTTCAACTCTATCAAAATAGGATCAAGGTGTTGCTTAAACTTCACATCAACTAAAAAGGATGATTCAGAACTATGATGGACCATAAACGCACCCTTGGTGGAATCCATTCGTTGGACACCTAACCGGGCCAACCTATGCACATCACGAACCAATTCCTTCTTCTCATCTTTTAAATGAGCCACACTACCCATGGACAATCTACTCAAGGCATCCGCAACTACATTAACTTTGCCGGGGTGGTAAAGGACACTCATGTCAGAATCCTTTAAAAGCTCTAACCACCTTCTTTGTCGGAGATTCAAATCTTTTTGGGTAAACACATATTGAAGACTCTTGTGGTCGGTAAACACATCTACATGGACCTCATATAAGTAATGTCTCCATATTTTCAAAGCAAATACCACCGCCGCTAATTCAAGATCATGAGTCAGATAATTCTTTTCGTGCACCTTGAGTTGCCTTGAAGCATAGGTAATTACTTTTCCCTGTTGCATAGGGACACACCCCACACCTACTCGAGAAGCGTAATAATATACCACAAATCCATCGGTACCCTCCGATAGGTTCAACACCAGAGCGGAGGTAAGCCTATCCTTTAATTCTTGGAAGCTTTTCTCACAAGCCTCCGACCACTCAAATTTGGACTTGTTTTGGGTCAAGGTCGTTAATGGAGAAACAATAGATGAGAAGCCCTAAACAAATATCCTATAATACCTAGCCAAACCCAAAAAGCTTCGAATATCGGTGGGACTTAGGGGTCTAGGCTAACTCTTCACCGCATCCGTTTTCTTCGGATCAACCTCTATACCCACGCTCAACACAATGTGTCCAAGTAAAGCAACCGACCTTAGCCAAAACTCACACTTGCTAAATATAGCATAAAGTTGGTGCTCCTTGAGGATTTGCAATACTAACCTCAAATGCTTCATATGATCCCCTTCACTCCTTGAATAGATCAAGATATCGTCAATAAAGACGATCACAAACAAATCAAGATATTGCCTAAATACCCTATTCATAAGATCCATGAACGCCACTGGGGTATTTCTTAGACCAAAAGACATAACTAGGAATTCATAGTGACCATATCTTATTTGGAAGGCCATTTTAGGAATGTCGACCTCTCTCACCCTAAGTTGGTGATAACCCGACCTTAAGTCAATCTTTGAAAAGTTACTCGCCCCTTGGAGTTGGTCAAACAAATCTTCAATTTTAGGGAGAGGATACTTATTCTTTATAGTGACCTTGTTCAATTGGCGGTAGTCTATACACATCTGAAGTGAAACAGCTTTCTTCTACATAAACAATATCGGGGAACCCCATGGAGATATGTTTGGTTGAATAAAACCCTTATCTAGAAAATCCTTGAATTATTCCTTCAATTCGGTAGGAGCCAACCGGTAAGGGGGAATTGATATGGGTTGTGTATCCGGCAAAAGATCAATGTCGAAGTCTATTTCACATTCGAGAGGGATTCCGGGTAAGTCATCGGGAAAGACTTTTGGAAATTCCCTTACTACGGGGACCGACTCTAAAGGAGGAGTCTCGAACTCAAGGTTCTTAACCCTCACCATATGATAGATACACCCCTTAGAAATCATTTTTCTAGCTTTTAGATATGAAACAAAACGACCTCAAGGAATAGAGCTTCTCCCCTTCCATTCTAAAACGGGCTCATTTGGAAATTGAAACTTTACTACTCGAGTTCTACAATCAATGCAAGAAAAACAAGCATGCAACCAATCCATCCTCAATATGACATCAAAGTCCAACATATCTAATTCTACCAAATCAATCAAAGTGACTCTATGTGACAAGGAAATAGGACAATTCCTATAAACCCTTTTTGCTACAACCGAGTCACCTATTGGGGTAGAAACCAAAAAAAGTTCATCTAACTCTATGGGGAGTACATCAAATTTCCTATTGTAACACCCCGTAAAAATTAGTAAGACCTAGCTAATGCTTGACGAAATCTAGTAGGTGAAACTAGAGCCTCACATGTGAGTTTAAAGTTAGTAACTTGATTTTATGTTGTTAAATGGATCCCCGAGTGAAGGTTGAGGAATTTAGGAGCTAAAGTCAAGACACGACTATAATGCCCGGAAACTAGTAAGTTGAACTAGTGTGTTGTAGTGTCTTATAGTGGAGCTTTTGAGTGCTGAATGAGGGTTAAAATTAATATAAATGGCTCTCATACTTAGAATGACATGTTTAGGGGTTAAACATCTGGGTACAACTCCTCAAGGACCACCCAATGGATCCTTGACGAGGACCCCAACACTGCCCAAAAAGCTGTCAAAACAGCTTGGTTCACAGAAGTCATTCACACCCATTAGACCAGTCCACACCCCATAGGTCATGGGCGTGGATTAGTACTTAGTATAGTAAGACTTGGACTTCATATTTGAGCCCCATCCCTGACCTACGGACCAGCAGTATGGTCAGTAGGCCCACTCACGGTCCGTGAATGGTGGGCGTGAGTGAGGAGATCTAATGTTGTCAAGAAGTCGGCCAAGGTAAGTGAGGGTCTAATAATTTCCTAATCTAATTATTTTAGTTTATGGTCGTTTATACTGATTTAATAGAAATATATAAACTATTTTAAGTCATTAAAACACACTTTAATAAATCATAACCCAAGACCCCAAATCAAAACCCAACTTCTTTTCCCTCTCAAACTACTTTCTCTCTAAGAACTCCATTGAAGACTTCAAGTTTCCAAGGTCAATTTCATCAATATTTTCGAAGATTTTTCAAGGGGATTTCGTGGATTCTCATCTAATAGGTATGGTGGTTTTGATCCTTGTCTAATCTTCCATTCAAGGAGCTAATTCAAAGAAGTTTTCAAATCACAAAAAGTTAGGTTTTCATTCAAACTCATGGGTTCTTGCATCAAATGTTTTCAAATGATAAATTATGATTATATTGATGTTTAATTGACGATTTTAGACCAAAATATCCTATGAACCCATGATTTCTCTCAATTCCTAAATTTGGCCTTATGTAGTGGGTTTATTGATCATGAATGAATGATGATGGATTTGTGCTTAGATTGATTTAGATTATTGACTTGTATCATTATATATGTCTAATTATGTTGAATTGTTGGTGAATTGAGGATTTGGTGATCATGGCCTCGAAAGGGCAAGATTGACCTAATTCCAGGTTAGAGTAGAATTGTACTTGAATTGTTGATCCACTTGAAAGGTGGAGGTGATTTACTTACTTTGTATATTTTTCCACTTGAAAGGTGAAGGTGTGTACTTACTATGTACATTGTGATCATGGCCTTAAAGGCATAGTTGAGTAATTGAAGTATTATCATGATGTTGTATATATGAATGTGATGTAAAGCATGTATGTGATCTTAATGAATAAAAGCTGATAATGTTTAGAATCTAATTGTGTTAGGATAGAATGTAATCTCTCTATTAACACTTGTGAATGAAGGTGTCAATGTGAAAGGCTATTCTCACATACACATACACATACACATACACACTTGAATGAATGAATGAAGTTCAATGATAAGGTTAATGAATGTTGAGTCTATTGAAAGGTTATCCTCGATTGTACTCTAATGAATGAAATGGGATTCTTAGGTTAAAGGCTATTCTCATCTTTGAATCTATGAGCTTTCGAATGAATGAAGGTGGGATGGGATGGATGGTCATCCGGGAGTTGAGGCGGGGTATCTAGAAGCAATCTGTTATCCCATAATGAACTAATGTAATGAATTTAATGTACTCTATAGGGAATAATTCTAAGCACCGAGTGGATATGGTTAGAGATGGGTGCTCATCCGGGAGTTGAGGCAGGGTACTTAGTAGCAATTTATTAGGATGGATGCTCATCCGTGAGTTGAGGCGGGGTATCTAGTAGCAATCCCCCTATCCCTCAAACTATGTGCCCACATAGGTGTAGCTAGTGGATTCACTTAAGGCTAAAGAACAATGGTCCTACCTTAGGCAAGTAGGAATTCTTTATTCGGTAAGGGTGACACCGGGATTCATGTCAAGCTCTCATGGTCTATGTTAGTTAAGGCTTACCCCCACAATAATGTTAATGAACTATGGTCTCTTAAGGATGTACTACTTAGTGTGGGTGGGGGAATGGGACGCCATTTATGCATTGCACAAGTAGGCATTTGAGGGTGGTCATGGTGTGTTCCTTTATAATGTTAATGTAATGAATGGACTCTTATAATCATGTTAATGAAGAATGTTGATCTTGTGTCTAATAAATGAAGGTGTTCTTAATGAAGTTAAGGAATGGTGACTTGAATGTTTATATATGTAATGAAAGAATGCATGCTATACTTGGATTGTATATATGTATGAGTTACTTCCTTGTTATTACTTGTTGAGAATGAATGTGCCTAGTCTATGGTGCCTTGAAAGGAGCACTTAGTGTGAGTAGTAGTGTCACGCCCTGAGCTACCCCCAAGACGCGGACACGGGACCTAGGACCACAAGTGATCCCAAGCTAACCCTGCTGGCATGATCTCGCATACTAAATATAATAAACTGATGCGGAAGCTAAATCATAAAATAAATCTAGAAAAGATGGGGAATACCCTTATACTATAACTGAATATATCAAATCTGAGAGTTTAATACAAAAGAAATATCAAACTCAAAATACTAAGCTGAATCTAACTATGTCTGAAATAAGCCTCTAAACTGACTAGAAATGTTGGGACTTGCCCCAACTAGGTCTAGTAAAACTGAAACTAAAGACTAAAAGCGATAAAGATAAACATGTCACTAGTCCTCGAAGGATGAGGACTAACCACTGATGCTGTTGAACTGAAGATCGGAAAGCGATCTAAGCGTGATCTGGATGCTGAGAACCTGAACCTACATCACGAGAAGATGTAGCGCACGTATGCGTCAGTACTTGAAAGGTACTGAGCATGGAGGATAGAGTAAAGCTGAAAGAACATATAACTGAACAAAGCAATAAAGCAATGAAATAATCTGAGCATGATATAGATACTGAATACTGAGCTAACTGAATGTAATGACCAATTTAATTATAACATCCTGAATACTGAATGAACTGTAAATATGGTCAATGCAATAGAGTCTGACTGAACTGTGGGAGCTACTAATAACCGACATAAAACAACATGAGCTAAATGTGGAGTCCGATGTATACGCCCCATCGAGAGGACCCAATATACCCTGCCAGAGGTATAGAGACATGCTGGCGTGATCACTAAACTGATGTTGCCCACAGAGGGGACTTACACCTACGTGGCTCGTAGTTCTGGGACTATATGGGTACGCTGAAACCCTAGTCCAACTCGGTATTATGCTACTCCCAATGAATTAAGTAGTTAACTGGTTATGACTGAATTTCTGTAAATACTGGATAGCTCGAACTGAACATGCAAACTGAGAATGCAACAATTAACCTGATAATGATGCATTCATAAACTGAGGCATGTATAACTGAATACTGAAATATCTGAATAGCTCAAAATACTGACATGTAGATACTCATACTTGAAAACTCCTTTTAGAAAACAATTCAACATCATATTATACTCTGATCATTGATGACTTGGGAAGTCATACTGCATAAACATTGATGGTATATCTAGATACCATACTATTCATACATTGATGACCTACTCAATTGTCATACTAATCATGTTT
>NW_006239235.1:74109-90758 GCF_000226075.1 Solanum tuberosum
AGAGGCTGGGTAAGGGAAGTCTCGATCCACGGACACAGACCACAGACCGTGGTTTGATCTACGGACCGTGGGTCTGTCCGTGAGTCGGGACTTAGCCAATTTTCTGAGCTGGTTTGGGGAGGGGTTGCAGTGGTGAACCACGGACCACCAGCACAGGCCGTGGTCTGACTTACGGTCCGTGGATGGTGACCGTAAGTTGCACCTGCAACTTCTCAAAATCTGTATTTTGGTCTGTTTCGAATACGGGGTGTTACAAGTAGTATGGGATGCTACTTACACATTGCACAAGTGGGACTTAGAGAGTTATCTTAGGTGATGGTCCTTATGTGATGATTATGTCTTAAATAATGTTTATGTCTTTATGAATGTATAGTGTTGAAGGTGGAAAGGTTGAATGGCAAGTTCAGTTTTGGTGACCTTAGGGTGTTTCCTTGGTGTGGATAGTGGTATGGGACGCTATCCATACATTGCACAAGGTATAGCCTAAGGGTTACTTTAAGTTAAAGGTTATGGAAAGGTAATGGGATAGATATGTTGAACATGTCTCCATTGTGATAAATGACTTGTATGTTGATTATGATTGAGTATTATGACTCTTATACTTGTAAGTCATGAAGTTTTACCAAAATAGCATAAAAGTATGTCTTTTAAACAAATGTCCTATTTGAGCATGTTTTGCATGGCTATCATACTTAGTACTTTATGTGCTAACCCCATTCTTCTTCTATGTTTTTACTACAAGTGTAGGTTTTGGTAACTAAGTGGATCGCTCTAGTTGGAACTTGGAATAGACTTCTTCCAATACATCTTTTGAGTATGTCCTCATAGACCAAGGACAAGGACATTTCATGTTTCGAGTTCTTTTACATTTTAGACTATTATTAACACTTCGATTGTAAAGGGACATGACCCTATCTTGTATAAAGTTTTGTCTAAGATGGCCATGTGAGACTTTAGTATTCCGCTGCTTTATAAATGAGTTTTCGATTGTTGGATTTATGAAGAAAAGTTTTAATTCCGCATTATTGTTATTACCTATGCGATGAATGAATGCTATGAGGCTTGTATAAGACCCCTTCGGGGTTGAATACGTCGTGTTACGACTAGGGGGTGCTCTCGGGTAGTGACACATAACCACTAAAGGTGTAACAAATGATAAAGTTGCACCGGGGTCTAACAATGCATAAATATTAATAGAAAATACTTGCAACATACTGGTGACGACGTCCGAAGAACCCTCTTGATCATTTCTAGATTGGAGAGCATAGAAGTGATTCTTCTTAGGAGCATCGGAATTCGAACCACTAGGAGGGACTTGCTTGCCCTCTCTCCCTTGAACCTTTATCATAGGACAATCCCTCTTCATGTGCCCAATTTTCCCCAGCTAAAACATGCCCACAAGGCATTTTCCATCATGCTTTTTGCCACACTTTTCACAAGTAGGTCTATCAACATAAGAACCACCTCCACTACCACCTTGTGGCTTTGGAGTAGGCACCCTCTCTTTGTTGACCTTAGGAGTGATAGAAGTGCCTTGACTAGAAAACCTCTTCTTAAACCTTGGTTTTCCTTGAACCTCAAATCTACCCTTAGACGAATTACCATCATCAGCCCTAGGCCTCTTCACATCCCTATTCATTTTCTTGAGTTTTGTCTCCTCAATTTGTTGAGCGTATACCATGAGCCTTGAGATAGTCATGTCATGAATGAGCATTGCCGTACAACATTCTTCTTCAACCAAACCGGACCCCCCCATCACAAACTTATTCATCCTAGCCCTTGAATTGGCCACCAAAATTGGAGCATGCTTGGATAGTCGAATGAACTTGAGAGGGTACTCCTTCACATGCATTCCCCCTAGACGAAGCTTCATGAATTCCACCAACTTTTATTCCCTCAATTATAGAGGGGAAAACCTATCAAGGAAGGCCGTCTTGAATGATCCCCAATTAACCGGGTCCGCTTTCACGGGTCTCTCATCCCTCCAATGTTCAAACCATACTTGAGCTATATCTTTCAATTGGTAGGCGGCTACTACCGCCTTTTCTTGAGAAGATACCCCCATGGCATCGACCACCTTAACCACTTCATCTATAAAGTCTTGTGGGTCCTCGTCCACTTTAGAGCCATAAAAGGTAGGGGGATTCATCCTGGTGAAATCCCTAATTATTGAAGCGGGAGTACTTGCATTGGGGTTCACACGAGCTCTATCATCCCTAGTGACTTGAGCCGTCATAACTTTGGCTTGGGTCGCCATAACTTGAGTTTGGGCCCTCATGGCTTGGGTTATCATTTTCATAGAGTCCCTAAATTCGGCTTGAGTCACATTGGCTGGATCAATCGGAGTTTGCTCATCTAGAGGAGCTTGAGGACCTTGGTGAGGAACTCCCTCATCATTAGCAATCTCATCATCCACTCTTCTTGTGGCTGCTCTTCTTGTATAAATATTCCTATATACACAAGAAAAAGGTTAGGAAAAGGACTTCATAGAGTTAAAACTCTAAAGAACGACTAATGAGTAATCATAAAAGTGAAAATTCCTAAGCATCTTATAGCCTCTCATTCATAAGTGTGGCTCGCTTCACACTCATGAACAAGACTCTACTAGACGTAGTTCATGAGACATTAATCTAAATATTATTCCAAAACCTTATGCTCTGATACCAAGTTAGTCACAACCTAAGAGTACCCCCAAGGCGTGACACTGCGTAATTGACCCCGAAGGGGTCGCATAGAAGCCCTTAAAATCATCATCACATAAAGGCGTAGAATAATGTGAAAATATTAAAAACTTTTACAATAGAAGTCAACTTCTTTCATAAAGGAACTAGGAACTAGACTTGTCTCAATCACCATCTAAACATAAGAGTACAAGTGGGTCAAAGCCCTTTACATCAATAGAGTCTCCAAAAATAGGAAATACAATATAGTCTTGAACATAGGAAGTAAACTAGAAACTAGAATCAATAGCAACTTGTCCTCAAACTTGAGGACTCACCAAACCTAGGGAATAGTCGACCCAAGCTTCACCTTGTAGAAAGTAGTAGGTATCTACGACGGGAACCTACACTCATAGTAAAGTAGAAAATATGGATTAGCAAAACTAATTGTACTAAGTATGGATGCCATGCACAAAATCCATAAAATATGCATAAAAAGGGATATTTAGTTGAAATCATGCCTTTGTCAAGTTTGAAAACCAATATGCACATTTATGAAGATACATAAGCCAACTCAACATATAAGCAACCCAAGGCCACACTAGTGTAATGCATAGATAAGATCCCATAACCCTACCAATTGCCAAGTATCACCCTTAGGCCACCAACAACATACACACATCATCTTACCATAGTCATAACCAACATACATCAAAGTTAAGACAATTATATTCATAGCATTCCTACATACCTTTTCATACATAGTTCATAAGTCATCATAACATAAGAGAACCTTAACACCACCCCTGTTAGAGTCTACTTGTGCAATGCATAAGTGAAGTCATATACCCCCACTCACACTAAGTAGTACCCCTTAAGAAGACATATCTAAAGTCCATGTCCTTACCATAGTTCATAATCATATTATTTAGGGAAGACTTGCAATAACCGACATAGACCATGTGAGCTACATAGAATCCGGTGTTCTACGCCAACACCGAAAAGAGGTGTTCTACTTGCCTAAGGTAGAACAAACATAACAGCTTCAAGGTGGATCCACTAGCTAAGACCTATGTGGACACATAGTTATGGGACAAGGAGATTGCTACTAGAAACCCGAACTTGCTAAACGTAGAAGATTTCCAACTCATGAGATAACATACATTGGGAAGTCGGACTTACTAAATGTAAAAGCCCCCATCTCACTTTTGTGTCCTCTTGGTGCTAAGCATTATTCCCTTTAAAAGTCACCATTAGCCTTTACTTAAGTTCATATTCATAAAAACATACATTAGGCACTCCGGCCAACATTTCATCATAATAGCTCATAGGTTCCTTAAGTGAGAATGCTCCTTTCACTTTAAAGACACTAGCATGTGAGTAACCTTTCACAGTAATCATGAGAATGTCCTTTCAATCAACACAACAACTTACCATAACCATACATACATACATTATGCATAACCAAGTGTATGGGGTATAGAGATGAAGGATCTTTCCATCAATACCACAACCACACAATAGATATATGATTTTTACTATCTCATACAAAATTCCCATAAAGAGGCATAACCCTCATACATTTTCCCTTCAAGGGTCTTGGGATCACAATCAACCCAACTATATACAATTACTACATAATATCAAAGGTCGTGATTCAATATCTTAATCAACATAAAAATACTCAATTGACTTGTTCATAATATCAACCAACCCATACATCAATTCAAGATCCATCAATATGGGGGAAACATGGGTCCATGGGAAATTTCAAGTAAACAACATCAATAATCCATCATTCTAGACAGAATTCACCATTACCAAGAACAATTAACCATAATTAATCAATAAAATTCGTTTTGGAAGAAGACCCATGTTGAAGATTGAAAACCCTAGATTGGGGGATTTGACATCTTGAAAACATAATTTTGAAAGGGCTCCTTGGGTGATAGCTACCCAAAGATGAAAAGCAACCATACTTTATCTAAGGGACTCCAAGAATTTTGGGGAAGAACCTTGAAACTCTAGCAACCCTAGCTCCAATGCCTTCTTCTTCTTCTTGAGTCTACAGAGAGAGTTTTTGAGAGAACGTTGATGTTCTTGGGTTTCTTCTTTTATTAAGTGGGAGAAACTAAAATTGAAGGAATTTGACCTTGAAAATTATATATACTTGTTAGGAAAAGAGTGGGAAAGTGTTGGTTCAAGTTTTGGAAAGATTACCTAAATACCCTAACTTAACTTTAAAAATTTTTACTCGACCCACGACCTGTCTCTCCCATTTTCCAGAACCTAAAGCTAAGGGAGACGGCCCACTAGGCAACCCCAGTGCACTTTGGGGCATCGCCAGGTCACTTGGGAGACCATGCTGCCAATCGCCAACTTGTCCAAAGAGAAAACAAGTTCCCCTTCACCCTTCCTTGTTAGTTTAGGTCCTTACCTTCATCCTAGATGTTTACCTCCCTCATTTTAGCTTTAGTTTGGTCTAAAACATCTCCTTAAGTTACATAAACACACACATTATCTCTAATTCAACCTAGACACCAACTTGAAGTTATACCAACCCACACGATGAGGATCTAATTTAGCCTATTGATTTTCCGGGTTGTTACAATATCCCCCCCTTAGGAACATTCGTCCTCGAATGACACTTTAAACTTATTAAGGGATTAACGACTCTAGACTATCAGCCTATCCTACATGACATATCGATAAAAAAAATGCACAAATCATAGGAGGAAACATCAACTCCACATCATAAGCTCAATGCAACAACAAGATGTAGGTACTACATCCCCAACTTCATTATGCACCAAAATTACCATCTCATACAAACATGGGAGGAACTACCTTCTCCAACACAAGCAAGCTCAACTTCACAATATTAAGATAACATGCTATTTCATCACAACTTAACTAAACATGTTCATCAACTCATCACATGAAGTCACATATGCCAACAATATAAACAAATGCAATTCATCATGAGAAACATATAATTCATGAAAGTTCAATTTATACCAAACATGAATTTCATTAAGAACATGCCAAATACAAGGAAATCATGCAAAACTAAAACACTACACATGACTCTCAAAATACTAAGAACTCAAGAGGAATTTCTTACATCAAGTTTGGATAGGAGTAGAAACAAAAAGATGAGGGTAGTGGGACTTCATATCGGCCTCGGCCTCTTATGTAGCACCCTCAACTAGGTGGTTCCTCCATAAAACTTTAACGGAAGCTACCTCCTTATTTCTCAACCTCTTTACTTGCCGGTCCAAAATCCCTACCGAAACCTCTTCATAAGAAAGACTTTCATCAACTCCTAAACCTTCTAAAGGAAGAATGGATACCGGATCACCAATGTACTTCTTAAGCATGGAAACATGAAACACCGGGTGAACCGGAGCCAATTCATTTGGAAAGTCTAACTCATATGCCACTTTACCAACACGTTTCAAGATTTGGTATGGACCCACATATCGGGGACTTAACTTCCCCTTTTTGCTAAATCTCATAGCACCTTTCATAGGTGAAATCTTCAAGTAGACCCAATCACCAATTTCAAACTCTAGATCCCTCCTTCTATTATCGGCAAAAGATTTTTGCTGACTATGAGTCGTCTCCAACCTTCCTCTAATGAGTCGAACTTTTTCAATGGCATCATAAACTATTTCGGGACCAATTAGAGCAAACTCACCTATTTCAAACGAACCCACAGGTGATCTACAACTCCTACCATAAAGTGCTTCAAACGGAGCCATGGCAATACTTGAGTGGTAACTATTGTTGTAGACAAATTCTATCAAAGAAAGATGATCGTCCCAACTACCCTTAAAATCTATCACACATGCTCTCAACATGTCCTCTAGGGTTTGAATGGTGCGTTCGCTTGACCATCCGTTTGAGGGTGGAATGCGGTGCTAAGTTTTACATTGGTACCAAGCCCCTTTTGGAATGCCTTCCAAAAGTGTGAAGTAAATTGGTCACCCCGATCCGATATGATAGATAAGGGAACCCCATGCAACTTCACAATTTCATTGATGTACAACTTGACATAGTCTTCCGCCGAAAATGAAGTCTTAACCGGAATAGAGTGGGCCGATTTGATCATCCTATCAACAATGATCCATATCGAATCATGTTGCCTTCGAGTGCGAGATAAACCCACCACAAAGTCCATATTTACATCTTCCCACTTCCAAGTGGGAATTCTATATATTGGGACAAACCTCCCGGCTTGAGGTGTTCAGCCTTGACTTGTTGACAATTCAGACATTTGGCTACAAAAACCACTATATATTTTTTCAAGCCATTCCACCAATAGACTTTCCATAAATCACGGTACATCTTGGTGGCTTCTAGATGAATAGAATACTGCGAACCAAGAGACTCTTCTAAAATTTCCTCAGTTAAGCCATCAACATCCGAAACACATAATCTTCTTTGGTACCTAAGCACCCCATCCCCTCCCGGGAGAAAGCCTCAACGAACTTGTTGAGAAACGACTCTTTCAACTCCATCAAAATAGGATCAAGGTGTTGCTTAGACTTCACATCAACTACAAAGGACGATTCAGAACAATGATTGACCATAAACCCACCCTTGGTGGAATTCATTAGTTGGACACCTAACCGGGCCAACCTATGCGCATCACGAACCAATTCCTTCTTCTCATCTTTTACGTGAGCCACACTACCCATGGACAATCTACTCAAGGCATCCGCAACTACATTAGATTTTTTGGGGTGGTAAAGGACACTCATGTCATAATCCTTTAAAAGCTCTAACCACCTTTTTTGTCGGAGATTCAAATCTTTTGGGTAAACACATATTGAAGACTCTTGTGGTCGGTAAACACATCTATATGGACCCATATAAGTAATGTCTCTATATTTTCAAAGCAAATACCACCGCCGCTAATTCAAGATCGTGAGTCGGATAATTCTTTTCGTGCACCTTAGGTTACGTTGAACCACAGGGAATTACTTTTTCATGTTGCATAAGGACACACCCCAAACCTACTCGAGAAGCGTCACAATATACCACAAATCCATCTGTACCCTCCGATAGGGTCAACATCGGAGCGGAGGTAGGCCTATCCTTCAATTCTTGGAAGCTTTTCTCACAAGCCTTCGACCACTTAAATTTGGATTTCTTTTGGGTCAAGGTCGTTAATGGAGAATCAATAGATGAGAAGCCCTCAACAAATCTCTTATAATACCTGGCCAAACCCAAAAAGCTTTGAATATCTGTGGATTAGGGGTCTAGACCGACTCTTCACCGCATCTATTTTCTTTGGATCAACCTCTATACCTACGCTCGACATAATCTGTCCAAGGAAAGCAACCGACCTTAGCCAAAACTCGCACTTGCTAAATTTAGCATAAAGTTGGTGGTTCTTGAGGATTTGCAATACTAACCTCAAATGCTTCGTATGATCCCCCTCACTCCTTGAATAGATCAAGATATCGTCAATAAAGACTATCACAAACAAATCAAGATATTACCTAAATACCCTATTCATAAGATCCATGAACGCTGCTGGGGCATTTCTTAGACCAAAAGACATAACTAGGAATTCATAGTGACCATATCTCATTCAGAAGCCCGTTTTAGGAATGTCAACCCCTCTCACCCTAAGTTGGTGATAACTCGACCTTAAGTCAATTTTTGAAAAGTAACTCGCCCCTTGGAGTTGGTCAAACAAATCTTCAATTCTAGGGAGAGGGTACTTATTCTTTATAGTGACCTTGTTCAATTGGCGGTAGTCTATACACATCCGAAGTGAACCATCTTTCTTCTTCACAAACAATACCGGGGCACCCCATGGAGATATGCTTGGTTGAATAAAACCCTTATCTAGCTAATCCTTGAGTTGTTCCTTCAATTCGGCCGGAGCCATCCGGTAAGGGAGAATTGATATGGGTTGTGTATCCGGTGAAAGATCAATGCCAAAGTCTATTTCCCTTTCGGGAGGGATTCCGGTAAGTCATCGGAAAAGACTTCCAGAAATTCCCTTACTATGGGGACTAACTCTGAAGGAGGAGTCTCGGACTCAAGGTCCTTAACCCTCACCATATGATAGATACACCCCTTAGAAATCATTTTTATAGCTTTTAGATATGAAACAAAATGACCTCTAGGAATAGAGTTTCCCCCCTTCCATTTTAAAACGGGATCATTTGGAAATTGAAACTTTACTACCCGATTTCTACAATCAATGGAAGCAAAACAAGCATGCAACCAATCCATCCCCAATATGACATCAAAGTCCAAGATATCTAATTCTACCAAATCAACCAAAGTGACTCTATGAGACAACGAAATAGGACAATTCCTATAAACCCTTTTGGCTACAATCGAGTCACCTATTGGGGTAGATACAGAAAAAAGTTCCTCTAACTCTACGGATAGTACATCAAATTTCATAACCACTAAAGGTGTAACAAATGATAAAGTGGTACCGGGGTCTAACAATGCATAAATATTAATAGAAAATACTTGCGCATACCGGTGACAATGTCTGGAGAACCCTTTTGATCACTTCTAGATTGGAGAGGATAGAAGCGATTCTTCTTAGGAGCATCGGAATTCAAGCCACTAGGGGGTTCTTTCTTTCCCTCTCTCCCTTGAACCTTTAGCATAGGACAAACCCTCTTCATGTGCCCACTTTTTCCACAACTATAACACCGATCCGTGCCCACAAGGCATTTGCCATCATGCTTTTGCACAAGTAGGTCTATCAACTTAAGAACCACCTCCACTACCTTAAACCTTGGTTTGCCTTGAAGCTCAAATCTACCCTTAGACGAATTACCATCCTCGGCCCAAGGCCTCTTCACATCCCTATTCATTTTCTTGAGTTTTGTCTTCTCAATTTGTTGAGCGAGTACCATAAGCCTTGAGATAGTCATGTCATGAATGATCATTAACGTACAAGATTCTTCTTCAACCAAACCGGACACCCCATCACAAATTTATTCATCCTAACCTTTGAATTGGCCACTAAAGTTGGAGCATGCTTGGATAGTTGGGTGAACTTGAGAGAGTACTCCTTCACACGCATTCCCCCTTGACGAAGGTTCATGAATTCCACCAACTTTTGTTCCCTCAATTCTAGGGGAAAAAACCTATCAAGGAACGCCGTCTTGAATTATCCCCAATCAACCAGGTCCGCTCTCACGGGTCTCTCATCCCTCTATTGCTCAAACCATACTTGATATACGTCTTTCAATCGGTAGGCGCTAGCTCTGCCTTTTCTTGAGAAGATACCCTTATGGCATCGACCACCTTAAGCACTTCATCTATAAATTCTTGTGGGTCCTCACCCACTTTAGAGCCATAGAAGGTAGGGGGATTCATTATTGTGAAATCCCTAATTATTGAAGCGGGAGTACCTGCATTGGGGTTCACACGAGCTCTATCATCCTTAATGACTTGAGTTGTCATAGCTTTGGGTCGCCATGGCTTGGGTTATTATTTTCATAGAGTCCCTAAATTCGGCTTGAGTCACACTGGCCGGATCAACCAAAGCTTGCTCATATAGAGGAGCTTGAGGCCTTGAGGACCTTGGGGAGGAACTCCCTCATCATTAGCAATCTCCTCTTCCACTCTTCTTGAGGCCACTCTTCTTGTATTCATATTCTTATATACACAAGAAAAGGGTTAGGAAAAGGACTTCATAGAGTTAAAACTCCAAGGCACGATTAATGAGTAATCAAAGAAGTGAAAAGTTCGTAAGCATCTTATTGCCTCTCATTCATAAGTGTGGCGCGCTTCACACTCATGAACAAGACTCTACTAGACGGGGTTCATGAGACATCAACCTAAATATTATCCCAAAACCTTATGCTCTAATACCAAGTTTATCACGACCCAAGAGTACCACCTAGGCGTGACACGGCGTAATTGAACCTCAAGGGGTCGCATACAAGCCCTTAACATCATCATCACATAAAGGCATAGAATAATGCAGAAATGTTAAAAACTTTTACAATAGAAGTCAACCTCTTCCATAAAGGAAATAGCAACTAGACTTGTCTCAATCACCATCTAAATATAAGAGTACAAATAAGGTCAAAGCCCTTTACATCAATAGAGTCTCCAAAAATAGAAAATACAGTATAGTCTTGAACATAGGAAGTAAACTAGCAACTAGAATCAATAGCAACTTGTCCTCGAACTTGAGGACTCACCAAACCTAGGGAATAGTCGACCCAAGCTTCACCTTAATGAAAGTAGTAGGTATCAACAACCGGAACCTACACTCATAGTAAAGTAAAAAATATGGGTTAGCACAACTAATTGTACTAAGTATGGATGCCATGCACAAAATTCTTAAAACATGCATAAAAAGGAATATTTAGTTGAAATCATGCCTTTGTCAAGTTTGAAAACCAATATGCAAATTTATGAAGAAACATAAGCCAATTAAACATATAAGCAACCCAAGGCCACACTAGTGCAATGCATAGGTAAGATCCTATAACCCTACCAAATGCCAAGTATCACCCTTAGGCCACCAACAACATACACACTTCATCTTACCATAGTCATAAACAACATACATCAAAGTTAAGACAATTATATTCATAGCATTCATACATATCTTTTCATACATAGTTCATAAGTCATCATAACATAAGAGAACCTTAACACCACCCCTCTTAGAGTCTACTTACGCAATGCATAAGTGAAGTCACATACCCCCACTCTCACAAAGTAGTACCCCTTATAAAGTCATAATTAAAGTCCATGTCCTTACCATAGTTCATATTCATATTATTTAGGGAATACTTGCAATAACCGACATAGACCATGTGAGGTACATGGAATCCGATGTTCTACCCCCACACCGAAAAGAGGTGTTCTACTTGCCTAAGGTAGAACTAAAATAATAGCTTCTAGGTGGATCCACTAGATAAGACCTATGTGGGCACATATTTATGGGACAAGAAGATTGCTACTAGAAACTCGGACTTCCTAAAGGTAGAATGCTTCCATCTCATGAGATAACATACATTGGGAAGACGGACTTGCTAAACGTAAAAGCCCCCATCTCACTTTCGTGTCCTCTCGGTGCTAAACATTATTCCCTTTAAAATTCACCATTAGCCTTTACTTAAGTTCATTTTCTTAAAACATCCATTAGGCACTCAGGCCAACATATCATCATAATAGCTCATAGGTTCCTTAAGTGAGAATTTTTGTTTCCCTTTAGAAACACTAGCATGTGAGTAACCTTTCACACAATAGTCGTATTGTGATCATGAGAATGTCATTTCAATCAACACAACAACTTACCATAACCATACATACATAGTTCATGCATAACCAAGTGTATGGGGTATATGGATGAAGGATGGGGTATATGGATGAAGGATCTTGCCATCAATACCACAACAAAACAATAGATATAGGATTATTACTATCTCATACATAATTCCCATAAAGAGGCATAACCCTCATACCTTTGCCCTTCAAGGGTCTTGGGATCACAATCAACCCAACTATATACAATTACTGCATAATATAGAAGGAATTCATGATCCTATAGATTAATCAACATAAACATCCTGAATTGACTTGTTCATAATATCAACCAACCCACACATCAATTCAAGATCTATCAATATGGGGGAAACATGGGTCCATGGGAAATTTCGAGTGAACAACATAAATAATCCATCACTCTAGACAGAATTCACCATTACCAAGCACAATTAACCATAATTAATCAATAAAATTCTTTTTGGAAGAAGACCCATGTTGAAGATTGAAAACCCTAGATTGGGGGATTTGACATCTTGAAGACATAATTTTGAAAGGGATCTTTGGGTGATAGCTACCCAAGGATAAAAAGAAACCATACCTTGTCTAAGGAACTCCAAGATTTTTGGGGAAGAACCTTGAAACTCTAGAGACCCTAGCTCCAATGTCTTCTTCTTCTTCTTGAGTCTACAGAGAGTGTTTTTGAGATAATGTTGATGTTCTTGGATTTCTTCTTTAATTAAGTGGGAGTAACTAAAATTGAAGGAATTTGACCTTGAAAAGTATATATACTTGTTACGAAAAGAGTGGGAAAGTGTTGGTTCAAGTTTTGGAAAGATTACCTAAATACCCTAACTTCACTTTAAAATTTTGTACTTGGCCCGCTTGAGCTCGCCCTTTGGCCCTCCTTGGGTCGCCAAGTCACTAGGTGACTCGCCTAATGAGCCCTAGGCTCGCCCAAATTTCCAGTAAGCTCCCAAAATGGGCATCTCACTAGGCGAAGGGGGTGGTCTATTGGGTGAATCACCAACCCATTTGGCGACCCACGACCTGTCTCGCCCATTTTCCAGCACCTAAAGCTAAGGGAGACAGAGCACTAGGCAACCCAAGTGCAGTTTGGCGCATCGCCAAGTCACTTGGGCGACCATGCTGCCAATCGCCAACTTGTCCAAAGAGAAAACAAGTTCCCCTTCACCCTTCCTTGATAGTTTAGGTCCTTACCTTCATCCTACATGTTTACCTCGCTCATTCTAGCCTTAGTTTAGTCTAAAACATCCCCTTAAGTTACATAAACACACACATTAGCTCTAATTCAACCTAGACACCAACTTGAAGTTATACAACCCACACGATGAGGCTCTATTTTAGCCTATTGATTTTCCGGGTTGTTACATTGGCTAGTCACAACGAAATGCAAAGAGTTCACATATTGTCTATGCAACTTCATTTGGCTTCATCGTAGCCACACATTCATTTTTGTTCGATTATGAGCACTATTCAAGTCATCAGTATTGATTAAAACTGATACTCAAATTTGCACAAGAACAACCACATTCAATACAAACAAGAGGTGGCAAAAAAAATTCGAAAGGGTCAAAAATCATTTATAATTTAAAACATAGATCCATAAGCTCAAACCTTCCACAAAAAGCAGTGTACAACACAATTTTAGCTCAAAACCCAAAAATATAACAAAAACCAATCAGGTCACAACAAGTCACACAAAAGGTGGACCTCACCCCACCACAAATAAAATCATTTGTCCTCAAATGCAAACAAAGAAGATCCAAAAGTGAAATAAAGTAAGACACGAAAGGAGGTAAGGGGGTCTTTTCTACACAGTCACTCCATCTGTCTGGGCCTCAGTGCCCGGTGTAGTACTCTGGATATGGCCATCAATGTCCGGGGTCACCTTAGGAGAAACTGTAGTACCAGACCCACCAGGAGTTGCCACGGGTGTATCCACCAAAATATTTTGCACAGCTGCATAGAATCCCCGGCCCATGAAGGAATTGAGGGGCTTCGAGGAGTAGTCTCCCTGTCAGAATTGGGCCTCTTGCCCTTGCCTTTATCTCCAAGTGGAGGTTCTTGTTTTCCCTTCTTGGGAGGATTTGACCTCCCTTCATTTATTTTGAAATTTCGTGCTCTAATCTTTCGGGGTGGCATGATTCTCCCAGCAACTTTCGGTCTAGCCATGTCTGCAAAGCATTGAGAAAAATTTAAGAAAATATTCAAACAAAAGCACAGAAAATCAGTTGCAGACAGACTATCCGAACAAGTTGGCTAGTCACCAAATCTCTTTAGCGAGCTAGATAGGGATCGCCGAAAGGATAGGCTCTAAAATTTCAGAAAAAATTAACAAGTCGGTGATGGGATGGCCTTTCGGTGAATCGCCGACAGCGTTCGGCGAGTGAGGGTCATCTCGCCGACAGTTATAGTGCAAAAAGGGTTTAGGGGTGCAGACAAAAGGTGATCGAGATGACTTTCGGTGAGCCACCGAGTGCCTTCGGTGACCTCAGGCTTCTCGTTGAAATATACAGAACCCAACATCAATTAAAGCATGAAATTAAATGCGAGATGGGGACTTTTGGCGAACTGCCGAGTGGTTCGACGAGCTCGACCCAGCTTGCCAATCGACCCAACGTTCCTACTTTCAACCCATCATCTCGAATTCAACCCCGCAACCCCCGAAAACAAAATCAAAACATGAACTACTCAAATTAAAGCAAAACCCATAACACCCATTACCCCAGGAAACTAAGACTTCTCCCGGTTTTGCCAAATTTGGCCAATTGACGACTTTTATCCTTAAGAATGATGTCATCTGTTCTATCATTGGCAAATTATGTATTTTGGCATAAATACGGGCTACTCAGACTTCACCCAACCAAACTAAACAACATGCAAGCACAACCCCACAAAATTTAAATCATTTCAACGCACAAGAATACGTGATTTCAACAATCAAAATAATACGGGCAAGATCATCAGCTTAAAATAGGCATTCAAACATTCTAATCCTATCAGAGAGGCCCAGCACACGACAACACGATAAGATCATTTGCATAAGAGTTCAAAATGCCAAAAATAAACTCGGGGTTTGGAAAACCAACCTTTAATGTTGATTAAGATAAGATTGAATTGCTAGGCGGCAATGTAATCCAAATTCAAGCACCAATCAACAACTCAAATACATTAATAAAGCAAGAAATATAGAAAATAAAGTGTGGGTGTGAGTTTGGGAAGATTAGAGAGTGAGGGAAAGTGAAAGAATTTGAAACTTTTGAACCTTTGGCCTTAAAACCGTCCAGTTCTCGCCTAGTCGGCGACGTTAGTCGTGGTCGCTGATCCACTCGGCGTGTCACCGAGTCGATACTTACCTCGCTGATTTTTACAGGACCTCCAATTAAACTGGGGGTCCAAACGGTGGACTAGATTGAGTTCACCGACCTGGTCGGTGATTCGCCATTAATTTCCTAGCCTCGCCGAGTTTTACAGACTCCAATTTAAAGTTGTTTTGATTCCAATGACGGTCTGGGTCCGGCTCGCCGACCTCTTCGGCAATGCGCCGACTAGACCACTTACTCTCCAACCTGCACTTTTCAAACACTTTCCACACTTTAACCTGCACAATCCACACACCATTATTTACCAAAACAAAAGTAAAGCAATAAAAAGGTCTTGGGTTGCCTCCCCAAGCAGCGCCTTAGTTAACGTCGTGGCACGACGCAAGTCCTTACTCACTCCTTATTCTTGGGGTTGGCCATAGTATCACTAGGCAAACCCTTCTTAGACTGTGAATAAAGACAGGACAACACTTGGTCTATTTGGGCGTCTTGCAGCTGAATAATCATGGAATGAGAGGTTATCATCTGATTAATCATTAGGACGTTCTCTTTTAATTCATTCAACACTCTATCTTGTTCTTTGATTTTGTGTCGAATAAGTGAGAGAGCCTCTTGATTTTGTTCACTCTCCTGCTGCTTCCTCTTTTGACACTCGTGATGAGGAAGGCACTTGTCTTTCTTTTTGGACCTTGACTCTAACTCCATAACTTTCTTCGACAAGACATTCAGCTACGTCAACAATGTTGCCCATTCTCGGTCTTTTTCTGTTTCCTTGTTGGTTTTAACCATGCCATCAAGGAGTTGGGCTACTACTTCATAGGGTTGTTATGTCAAACAACCTGCAAAAAGTATATCAGCAGCGCTTCTATTTTTGGGTCCAGGACCTCTATAGAAGCATTCCAGTATCAATTTATCTAGCATTTCATGAGTTGGGCATTGCTGCAGTATTGCTTTAAATCTTAGCCACATCTCCTAGATAGTCTCACCCCTAAATTGCTTGAACATTAAGAGGTTATCCCTAAGATTCAACAGTTTCAAAAGGGGATTGTCCATTTGGTAACCATTGTCACCATTCACACTCATTCTTCCTGTTGTAACACACAAACAAGCAAAACAAAACTAAAAATTAAGTAAGTATCACTACTACTAACAAGAACAACATTCAACTTATCTAAAAATTCTCAAGTAACAACACTCCCCGGCAGCGGCACCATTTTGATTTCACGTATCAGGATACTACTTCCAGTTCAAGTGCCAACGATCGTGAGTAGTAATATAACCCAACTAAGTGAGTTGGTGTCGAATCCCGCAAGGAGTGGTACGTATTTGAGAATCAATAGAAAAACATGAATATGTTCAAGTCAATCAT
>NW_006239235.1:91470-98026 GCF_000226075.1 Solanum tuberosum
TAAATCAACTCATAATCACACCCCAAGAATTGGGGATTTAGCTAGACATAGTAAAAAGATAGAAATCGATACCGAAATATGTTTCCATCAACTGGGTACGATTAAAATTGTCTTTACAAATGTCTAAGATGAAGAATCTTCAATACCCACTTCCAATTTCTTAGAAATGGAAATCTTCAAATCTTCAAAGCTAAGGAAAAATTCTCTCAAACTTTGTTCTAAGTTCAAAACTTCAAAAACTGAATAATAATATGATTCCCTCCAAAATCTGATACTAAGCTAAAAATTTAAATAAGTATTTATAGTTGTCAAAAAGTGTGCTGCGAAGGTTCAGTCGGCGCAGTTAGTCGGGATCACTGATTCACTCGGTGATTCGCCCTCTGGTCATTTGTGTCACCTTTTTGCTTTTGCCTTCAGCATCCTTGAGGCCCTATAACTTTGGGCAATAAGGCATTGCATCACGGAACTGTTCGGCGACTCGTCGACTGCTCTTTTCTATCGTCGACTTGATTTTCTCCTTCAGGGCTTGGCACACTGGAACATTAGGCGAGACCAAGGGGATTCGGTGACTCCCCCAATGATGTAGGCGATCCTTAGGCCTTATTTTTTTCGTTCTTTCAGCTTCCTTGTTCCTTTTTGTTCAATAGTGTCCATGCTTTTGTCCCTAAGTCCAAATACCTGAAATTCAAGGATTTACATCAGTTATTGAGACAAAATATGTATTCGAGGGCACTAAATCTATTAAAATAAATCCCTAAACAAGTCCAAATCGTGGACTCATTAGGCTTCTCCTTTATTTCACACCATTGACAAAGTTAACACAGAAGGCAATGAAATTCCAGTGGTCGGACCCTTGTGAAAAAAGCTTCCAAGAGCTTCAACATAGATTAACTAATGCGCCAGTATTGGCCTTACCAGTGGGTACAGAAGGTTATCTAGTTTATTGTGATGCTTCAAGCATTAGCCTAGGGTGCGTCTTGATGAAACATGGGAAGGTTTGTAGCATACATTTCTCGACAATTTAAGAAACATGAACAAAACTACCCCACTCATGATTTGGAGATTACCGCAGTGGTATTTGCGCCTACGATTTGACGGCACTATTTGTATGGGGTACATGTTGATATATTTACAGATCATAAGAGTCTCCAATATCTCGTCAAGCAAATATACTTGAATTTGAGACAGAGAAAGTGGCTAGAGTTGTTGAAGGACTATGATATGAACATTATCTACCACCCAGGCAAAGCTAACATGGTAGGAGTTGTGTTTAGTCGACTATCATGGGTAGCCTAGTTCATTTATCATCTATACAATAAGTAGTAGTATCAGATTTTTACAAATTAGCCAGCCTTGCAGTCTGACTTCTAGAATCACAAGATGGAGGTGTAGTCGTACAGAATACTACAGAATCATCATTAATAGCATAGGTGAAAGAGAATCAGTATGAAAATCCTATATTTCTGCAGTATCGAGAAAGATTTTGAGAGCACCGAATTAGTGAATTTTAGTTAGCAAGAGATGGACCCTTGAGATGCCAAAGAAGACTACATGTTCCAGATATAGAAGGGTTGAGGCAGCAAATCATGGATGAAGAACATTGTTCCTGATACTCGATTCATCCAAGCTCCACAAAGATGTATCATGACATAAATGAGGTGTATTGGTGGAATGACATGAAAAGATATATAGTGGAGTACGTGGCCCAATGCTTAACTACTAATAAGTTAAAGCAGAACATCAAAGGCCCGGTGGCCTAGCTCAGACTATGGACATTCCAATATGGAAATGGAAGGCTATTAATATAGATTTCATTACAGGTTTGCCTTACTCTTTTAAGAGACATGATTCCATTCAGGTGATTATTGATTGGTTGATGAAATCAATCCACTTCTTGCCAGTTAAATCCAATAACACTGCCGAAGAGTATGCTAAGATATATATAAAGGAAGTTGCTCGCTTGCTTGGGACTCCACTATCACTTATTTCTAATAGGGGTACACCTAATTTACGGCATATTTCTAGAGATCATTCCAGAAGATATTTGACACACAAGTGAACTTTATCACTACATTTCACTTTCATACAGACAGCCAAGCTGAACACACTATTAAAACACTCGAAGATATGTTATGAGCGTGCATTCTAGACTTTAAAGGCAATTGGGCTGATCATATGCCCTTGATAGAGTTTGTCTACAATAATAGTTATCATTCATGCATTGACATGGCTTCATTTGAAGTTGTTTATGGGCGTCGGTGCAGATTGGTTATTACTTGGTTTAAAATAGGTAAGACTCAAATATTAAGACCAAACCTTGTTCACCAAGGCATTGAAAAAGTAAATTTGATACAAGAGCGACTAAAGACTACTCAGATCCGACACAAATCATATGTAGACGTACATCATAGAGACATAGAGTTCCAGGTTGATGACTGGGTGTATATCACCTATGAAGGGCATTATGAGATTTGGCAGGTCAGGTAAGTTATGCCCCTGGTATGTTGGGCCATACAAAATTGTACATAGAACTGGTCATGTAGCTTATGAAGTGAACTTGTCTCGAGAGTTAGTGCCAGTACATCCGATCTTCCATGTGTCAATGTTACGCAAATGTTTGAGAGATCCTACAAAGGTTATTCCCATAAAAGGTATGGAACTCTCAGAAGAATTATCATTTGAGGAAGTCCCAGTAGCAATATTAGACCGACATATCAGGAAGTTGAGGAACAAAGACCTAGCATCGGTCAAGGTACTTTGGAGAAATTAGAATGTAGAAGAAGCCACTTGGGAAGACGAAGACAGCATGAGAGCCAAGTATACCCACTTATTTTAGTAGCCGCCCAAAGGTTCTTAAAGTCATAACTCTTTCCATTGAAGTATCAGTTTTACCCATAATTTGTAGTACTGCTTTGTTATATGTAATATGTTCAAGATGTTCCTTTGAGTTAAGATGTCTATAATATAAGGTATGTTATATTAGTTAGTGCATTTTCATTTCATATAAGTCCAAGCAAAGCCTTGCGGATATCTATTGCATATTATTGTATATTGATGCTTTGTGGAGCAACGTGTATGCATTCTGGTTAGCTAATGGGTTTTGGATAGGCTTGTTTACAAAGGAAACTTTGCCTATTTTTTTTATTTTTTTTTTAAAAGTTGGGTCATCTTAAGGTACAACATTCATTCGAGGAAAAATTAACTAAGATGGGGATAATATGCCCCGTAACTTAAAATACATTCGCTACTCGTAAACACCAATGCATAGGTGTGATATTGAGGGACTATATCGCTGAAAATGTTTAAGTATACCATGTAACCCTTATATTAATTCATTTGAAGGGTTTAAAAAAAGTTTTAGACCAAAGATATCATTAAACAAATGATTCAAATTTCAAGGTTCATAGTGGAGGAATACTACAAATGATCTAATTTATTAGTTGACTTTGAACGAGCATATCTCCAAATATATATAAAGTTAGAAGACCTAAAACCTATTAAATGAAAGGTATTTGAGTCTAGTTTCAAGAAAACAAGCCTCTCATTAATACAACTTCAGAGTAAAAAGTTATTTTCATTCTACAACAGACGAACACATTGCCTAATCACTGTGGGACGTGTCGCACTTTAGAAAAAGTTGGCCAAACTGATTGTTTTTATACTAGAAGTTTGATGAGTGGTAGATTACCCATTTAAATTCCATTGAGCTCAATTATTGGTTCCCTCAATGCCTAACTTTGTTCTTTTCTAATCAAATATTGATGATTTGCAAACATGAAGGCAATTGGACAAGGCATGGACTACAGCTTGAAAGAATGACCAACAATGTAAAAGAAGTACAAAATAAACATTATTGATCGCCTAGCATAAAGGGAAGATCACTGACTGATCTAGACTTTGCACAATCTGATAGTACAGAGAACTTTCGTGTACCAAAGAAGGTCGGCAAACTCCAATAGAAAAGGTTATACGCCGAATGAGAAAAATAGATATAAAGCACATCGCCCAAAGTGACAGTGTGCAAGTCAAATATTGAATGCTCGAATGGCAAACTAAGGTGGTATTTAGTGATATACCGAACGAGAAAGTCTAACTCAATTTAGTTTTCTAATTGAGGTTCAAACACCTGAAGCCTAAAGCATCAGAAAGGCGAAATGGGAAACGAAGGGCGATTTGCTGAGTGAGTTAGGTGACTCCGACTAATGTTGCCAATTTGGTTGTGAAGTGGATTTTTGGGCCAAATTTTGGGAAAATATAAATAGCCCAAATGATAGAGTTTTAAGGGAGTTTGATTAGAATGTTGAACAATTGAGTTCAAGAAAAAGTTTTGAGGGAGAACATTTTACTTTTTTGAACATTTTTTCTAGTCTGCTTGCGGTTTTATGATTTGAATCTTGAATTTGATAATTTGAAGTAAAATCCAAGTAGGGTTTATTCTTAATTGGTTGACTTTAAGTTACCCATGGTTGATTTCATGGTAGGTATACTTTCTTTACTTTTTGTGATGGGTGGCTAAAACCCAAGATCTAAGGGTGCTCTAATGGGGTTGGGTGTTAATTTGATATTGTGGGTATTGTTTTGTTGTTGTTAATGCATGAATTTAGTCTAATTACCATTAAGGATAACTTAAGGGTTAAGATAGCAAACTTAATTCCTACTTCCGATCTCTGGTTGATGCCCGAAAGAGATTAATTAGAGTAGGTAATTAGTTCAATACTAGCAATTTATGTTTGATGTCCTTGACTTGCTTGAAAGAGAGGTTATGAGTCGGATCTATTTGTCTTATTCTTGAAAGAGGGGATAGAGTAAGGTATTGAGTTGTTTCGAATTGACATTAGATGAGATCGAAAGGAGATTCTAGGCATAGATGTTTCGCGATCGAAAGAATATTGGCGTCATTGATGTTGACTTAGCCTATTCATGTATGCACATCACTATAGAGTTACCATGGAATGACAATGATAGTCACGATGGTCAAAATGATAATATTGGTGACCTAAATGACATGCCCATTAATGTCATTCAAAGCACAGGAGCAATCCGAATACCTCCTACAACCAGGAGTACATGTTTCACATCACCGGTACTATGATGCAACTGCTCCAGTTGAAAGGAATTTTTGGGGGCCTATCTCAAAAGGATCTCCATGAGCTCCTTAGGAATTTTAAGGAGGTGTGTGGACCTTTTGTGTTCAAAAATATCTACCAATAATCCATAAGGTTGAGACTATTCCCGTTCTCAATAACAGGAAAGGCTATAAGATGATTGGCAGAGTTACCAACTGATTCTATCACTTTGTGAGATGAGCGAACGGAGGTGTTCTTGGAATGATTCTTTCCACCTTCGAAAATGGTTAAACTTCGTCTCCAAATCCAGAATTTCAGAAGTATTGGAGTTGAGCCCTTGCATGAAAAATGGCTGAGGTTTGAGAAGTTACTCTTGAAATGTCCAACGTTTGACGTTCCAGACAATTTGATGTTGCAATAAGTTTATTGGAGCCTTGATTCAGCCTGCATGAGTGTGGTTGAGAAATTAATCCATGATGGATTGATAAGGAAACTTATGATGTAGCGGCATTGTTGTTAGATGATATGACTAAGGTCAACCGAGCATAGCACACTAGGGAAGACCAAGCACACCTTCTACAAGTGGGCTTGAGTAAAGAACAAATCGAAAGGGACCATGAAAAGGATGAGAATATGGCCAAGATGATGACCCTATTCAATTTTCTGTCCAAACATGTCATGGGAGGTAGAACTAAGTTAGTAAATTTAGTTGGAACAAACAGTGGGCAGTGCCCGAATGATGTCAAGTTTGAGGCATTATACAATGAAGCGGTTCAATACTTGGGAAATCAAGTGGGCGAGGGGGGGGTTCTCAAAATAATTATCAACGTATAGGTGATAACCAAGGTTGGAACAACGATAGATATAGTGGTTGGAATGATTAGAGGGTTGGAAATTGGAGAGACAGGAAAGTGCACAAAGATAGATATGTGCCTCCCCATGATCGTCCACACCTTTAAGATCCAGCTAGTCTAAAAGGAAGTAGGATGGAAGACATGTTTGTGAGGATTTATAACAACGTTTAATGTTCCGATAAAGTGTTGAAAGATTTAAAATATGATTTCTCCACTTTAACCCAAGCGGATACGCTCAAATTACACCTCCCTAAAGAAGCATAAGCGATCGTTATCAAGTAAAGAACCCAACTTGTAGGTTGGGGTCGATCCCACGAGGAAAAAATGGTTTAGACTTTACTTTAACTGACAATTATATTCAATTAGTCAAAGTACTTCCAGAAACAAGAAATAAAAAAGGGGGATTTGTGAAACAAATTGTAAGAATTCAGTAAGTAATCAATAAACAAAAGTCAATTTCGGTTGTTATCAAGATGAGAAAATTAACTAGGGTATACGTGTCACCACAAGCTCATAACTCAGTAATCCTAGTAATAGCAATCCTGTCCTAGTGTATTACATGCAAAGTGATAAGTTAGGTATCTCTAAATCATTGGTCCGGCATCTAGAGAATTTCACCCCACACCTTGGTCCGGC
>NW_006239235.1:99517-99863 GCF_000226075.1 Solanum tuberosum
AGAAGTAATTTCAAATACATTTAGTGCTCAATGCCATAAGCTTGCCCTTATTTTCACTGCTTAGACTCTCCAAAATAGACTCTAGGATCACTATAGGACTTTCTTGGCTTGTAACGTAAGCTCAGGGTCTGGTGTAGTACATTTGGGTACTGCTTAGTGACTTTCTGCCCTCCTTGACATTACACTCGGCTTTCAACTTCTTTATGCCCTATTTTTGTCATCCTATCGTTTTACTTTCTTTCCCTTAATTTTCTTCAACCACGAATGTGACTTCAGACTTTGTAGCTCTTTTTACTTTCTTTTTTTCTTTTTCTTTTAGCTTTCAACAAGTCACATCTCTTCATCT
>NW_006239235.1:100129-102059 GCF_000226075.1 Solanum tuberosum
TGAGTTCGGGGATTTTTAGAAAGAAATGGTTTATTTGTAGGCTCAAAGTTGGATCAAAGGGAACAATTATTTCATTTGGTTGAATCCTTTTAGGCAATTTGTGGATTTTTTTCAGAACAATGGCCTATGATCACTTCCTAACTTCTAGATTGAATTGTCTTAGCAGGACTAACCAGGCAAGTTCTAGTTTTGCACAAAATCTGTTTGAACACTCAACGATTCTCATACACTCTTGGCACATAGTTCCATCATCAGGTTATCAGATTACCCAGTTCAAGTTTCATCTTAAGTCATGCTATCAGGTTGGTTCATGATTATGTCATACTCAGAGCCGACACATTCAACTTATCGTAGTCTACAACTTTTAGCACACATCACAAAATCTAACATGTATCATTTTTCATAAGCCATCATGCTTCTTTCTTTTTCGTGCTTCTACACATACGATCCTAACACAAGCCGGTTCAACAGAAATTAAACAGTCTCTTGGAGAAAAAGAACAAAGGCAAGAAAACCCCAAGAGAGGATTCATGAGTTGGGTTATTCAGACTTCACCCTATCACTCACAATCCATTTACCCCACCCCCAACAAAAATAAATGTGATTGTCCCCAATGCATACCAAAAATAGTAAAAGAAAATGGATTGATTGAAGCAAACATGTGGCGCAAATCCCTCCTAGCCTCCTTCTCCTGCCGACGCTGTCTCTTGTGAGTTTTCTCTTCCTCCGTGCGATGAGAATGTTGTCGCTTGCCTTTGGAATGTGTCGGTGCAGGCCTTTCTTCGCTATTTCTAATACATTTCACTTACCAGTTGTGTGTGTCTAGGGCCTTTTTGTATTGGTTTTTATGTGTTTTTATCATGTTTTGCAAGAAAGATGTTCAGACGCGGAAGTATAGAGACAGCTGAAGAAATGCAGAAATAGGGCATTCACGGAGGTGATCTACGTACCGTAGGTCCATTTCACGGTCCGTAGGTGATGACCGTAGATCAGCAGGCATGGTATTGAGGACAAATCAGCGAAATCTGACCAAGTGTAGAACCACGGTGTCCATTGACGGTCGTAGATCCATCTACAGACCGTACTGTGTATCCGTAGATTGATACTGCGAGGGTTCCAGTACCTGATTTATGAATTTTCTAAGTATGGAGATACGGAGGGGATTGACGGACCGTAGATCGACCTACGGTCCATACTGCTGGTCCGTCGTTTTCTTCAGAGAAGCTGGTTTTTTGGAAGCTGAAATATTTTCAAAGTCCTGACTGACGGAAGGGACTTCCGGATCGTAGATCCATCGACGGTCTGTAAGTCGGTCTCGTGGATTGAAGACGCGTACCTGAACAAACTTTCCTTAATTTTTTTCCCTTTTAATTTAGGATTTGTATTCTATAAATAAGGCATGTAAACCTCGTTTTTGGGGATTAGACATTATTATTCTAGTTTTACTTTGTGACTTGGGAGATCAATTCGAAAACCTAACAATTATTGATTTTCTAAGTTCGTTTTGAAGATTTTGGCTATGCAATTCAAGTTGAAATTCTGGGTTTATTATTCTCTTTACGTAAGTTCATGATTTCTTCATCTAATATTATAAATTGTGTTATTACTATTATGGGTAACTAAACTTCATAACTAGGGTTGTGGGATCCATGAGTGTTTAAGAAAGTATGAATAGTAAATAAGTAATTCTTGAATAGTGTTTTGCATGCATTGATATTTCTTTCATTTAAAAGTCTTTTTAAAGAGTGCACGTGTTAGAACTCGCCTTGTTGCTACTTGCCGGACCAAGGAGGTAATCAACAAGAAAAGAATTATCAACATAGATTTAGTGTGATACTATCTAATAGGCTAGTGTCGATTGGTGCGAAGTAATAACTAAGCCAAACATCGATTATGATGTCTAATATGAGGTAAAGGAAAGGGTTAGTAA
>NW_006239235.1:102698-104310 GCF_000226075.1 Solanum tuberosum
TCGGAGGATCCACATGCTCACCTAGCCAAACTAAGGGTGGCGTGCAAAAGTTGTGTAGGAAGACCAGACTTGGATATGAATGTCATTGGATTACGAGTGTTCCCTCTTTCACTGACAGGCGATGCTGCAGTCTGGTTCACTGAGCTTCCGTATAACTCAATATTCACATGGGACCAACTGGCTGAGGTGTTCAAAGCAAAGTACTATCCAGTGTCCAAGAAGCTCAATCACAAAGATAGGGTCAACAATTTTGTGGCATTACCTGGAGAGTCTGTGAGTAAATCGTAGGACAGATTCACTGCCTTTGTAAGAAGTGTCCCAAATCACCGTATTGATGATGAGTCACTGAAGGAATATTTCTATCGAGGACAGGATGATAACAATAAAGCAGTACTTGACACTATTGCCGGAGGTTCATATAGTGATTGTACATATGCACAGATTGCTGAAAAATTGGAAAGGATCTCTCGCAACAATAAAGCATGGAGCACTAGGAGGACAGATATTGGGAGAAAGACATTTGCCGTTCATAATACAACTGTCAATTCTGCAGATGACATTCGTGAGGAGATGGCCCAGATGAGGACAGAGTTGGGGTTGGTATTGAAGCATGTGAGCGGAGAAGCAGAAAAGGTAAATGCAGTGAATTACTTAACTAGAACTCCACCACCAGTTGAAGAGTGTTACTATGAAGAGGATACTTATGCTGTGAACGATCAGATGGGGGGATTCCGACCAAATGCCCAGGGATCCAACACTGAAAAATGGCGCCAAGGTCAAGGAAACCAAGGTCCGAACTATGGAAATTACAACCGAGAGGGTCATTATGTCCGGGATGGGAACTTCAATCGCGACAACAACAACAACAGGAACAACTATGGCAACAGAAACGATCGGGTTGGACCTTATGTTCCCCCTCAAAATCAGGAATCTGGTGCTAGGGAAACTGGAGGCAGTGGCTCGCATTGAAGTTATGATGCAGAAGATGATGAGAAAGTTTGATGCAAATGATGAGAATGTGAAGGAGATGAGAAGCGACTTGTCTGGTATTGAACAAAAGGTTGATGCCCACGCAGTGTCAATAAAGCACGTAGAGCAGCAGATGACACAATTGTCTACTACAGTGAACCCACGTCAACCTGGCACTCTTCCTAGCAACACCATTCAGAATCCAAAGAATGACGGTCATTGTATGGCAGTTACTACGCGAGGGGGTAAGCAAACCATAGATCCACCTAGGCCATCTGAGGTGGAAGTTGAGATTAGAAAAGAAGATGATGTGATAGAGGTTAGAGAAGAGTCTGAGAATGCAACAGAGTAAGAAGAGGAGATACCTCAGAAAGTGGTCTTCATACCTAGACCTCCACCACCTTTTCCACAGAGGTTAGTGAAGAAGACTGAAGATGGTAAATATCGCAAGTTTATTACTATGTTGAAGCAGCTTTCTATCAATGTTCCTTTGATAGAAGCCTTGGAGCAAATGCCTGGGTATGCAAAGTTTATGAAAGATATGGTGACAAAGAAAAGGTATGTGAGCTTTGAAGATGATGGTAGATTGCAGCATTGTAGCACTATTGCTACAAGATCTCTTGTGCAGAAGAAAGAAGACCCT
>NW_006239235.1:104702-104919 GCF_000226075.1 Solanum tuberosum
GAAGTTCAGACTGAATAATGAAGAAGCAACTTTCAATATTTGTAGGTCCATGAAACAGAATATTGAGCTCCAAACAGTATCTGCTATAACTTACAGAGTGGAGACTGGGACAGAAGTGCAAATTGAAGAGCGACTAGGTGTTGAGGCATTAGCAGCAGTTATTATGAATTTCGATAGTGATGGCATTGAAGATTATGATGAGTTGGTAGCCGCACTC
>NW_006239235.1:105424-108958 GCF_000226075.1 Solanum tuberosum
AAGGTGGTATGACTGTGGTCCCAAATGAAAGAAATGAGCTTGTTCCAATGAGGTCTGTTATTGTTTTACCTTGTGACTTTGGAGATTAAGTTATTCTAGTTTTACCTTGTGACTTTGGAGATTAAGTTATTCTAGTTTTACCTTGTGACTTTGGAGATTAAGTTATTCTAGTTTTACCTTGTGACTTTGGAGATTAAGTTATTCTAGTTTTACCTTGTGACTTTGGAGATTAAGTTATTCTAGTTTTACCTTGTGACTTTGGAGATTAAGTTATTCTAGTTTTACCTTGTGACTTTGGAGATTAAGTTATTCTAGTTTTACCTTGTGACTTTGGAGATTAAGTTATTCTAGTTTTACCTTGTGACTTTGGAGATTAAGTTATTCTAGTTTTACCTTGTGACTTTGGAGATTAAGTTATTCTAGTTTTACCTTGTGACTTTGGAGATTAAGTTATTCTAGTTTTACCTTGTGACTTTGGAGATTAAGTTATTCTAGTTTTACCTTGTGACTTTGGAGATTAAGTTATTCTAGTTTTACCTTGTGACTTTGGAGATTAAGTTATTCTAGTTTTACCTTGTGACTTTGGAGATTAAGTTGAAACCCTAGTTATTATCGATTTTCTGCATTCGTTTGAAGATTTTGGCTTTGTAACTCAAGTTGAAATTCTGGGTTTATTATTCGTTCTACGTAAGTTCATGATTTCTTCATCTACAATTATGAATTGTGTTCTTGCCAATATGAGTAACTAAATTCACAACTAGGGTTGTGGGAACCATGATCGATTAACAAAGTATGAATAGTAAATAAGTAATTCTTGAATAGTGTTTTGCATGCATTGATAATTCTTTCGTTTAGAAGTCTTTTTAACGGTGGCCAACGTTAGAACTCGCCTTGTTACTACTTGCCGGACCAAGGAGGTAATTAACAAGAAAAGAATTATCAACATAGATTTAGTGTGATACTATCTAATAGGCTAGTGTCGATTGGTGCGAAGTAATAACTAAGCCAAACATCGATTATGATGTCTAATATGAGGTAAAGGTAAGGGTTAGTAAATTATACACACGTAGCCGGATCAAGGTGCGGGGTGAAATTCTCTAGATGCCGGACCAAGGATTTAGAGATACCTAACTTATCACTTTGCATGTAATACACTAGGAAAGGATTGCGGTTACTAGAACTACTGCGTTATGAGCTTGTGGTGAACACGTATACCCTAGTTAATTTTCTCATCTTGATAACAACCGAAATTGACTTTTGTTTATTGATTACGTACTGAATTCTTACAATTTGTTTCACAAATCCCCCCCTTTTTATTTCTTGTTTCTGGAAGTACTTTGGCTAATTGAATATAATTGTCGGTTAAAGTAAAGTCTAAACCATTTTTCCTCGTGGGATCGACCCCAACCTACAAGTTGGGTTCTTCACTTGATAACGATCGTTTATGCTTTTTTAGGGAGGTGTAATTTGAGTGTATCAAATTTACACGAGCAACTTAATTTCGTTGTTTGTCCTCAAGCGACGCACTACGACTCTAAACGACACTTGTGTAGAAGCAAGCATTTTCAAACCCAAGCAATCACATGGCTCTCTACCCTCCTCATTGTTCGGGTGCACATTCGTTCTCTTAGACTCGACAAGCCAATTCATGTGGATCACATCATGACACAGATTGACCAACTGACACACAACATACACCTTCTCACTATCACCAAAGTACCAACTTTCTGACAATCTAACTAGTGCCCTTACTTCAAACGAAATCCCCTTTTCCCAAGAATGAATGACATTCATGGTACAAGGACTTATTCAACACTCACGCTCATAAGTAATTTCAAATACAGTTAGTGCTCAATGCCATAAGCTTGCCCATATTTTCACTGCTTAGACTCTCCAAAATAGACTCTAGGATCACATAGGACTTTCTTGGTTTGTAACGTAGGCTCAGGGTCAGGTGTGGTACATTTGGGTACTGCTTAGTGACTTTCTGCCCTCCTTGACATTACACTCGGCTTTCAACTTCTTTTTGCCCTATTTTTGTCATCCTATCATTTTACTTTCTTTCCCTTAATTTTCTTCAACCATGAATGTGACTTCAGACTTTGTAGCTCTCTTTACTTTTTCTTTTCTTTTCTTTTAGCTTTCAACAAGTCTCATCCCTTTTTTTTGTTAACATCACTCCTTTCATACCCATTTTTCTTTCATTTCCCTCTTTCATAGCCACCCTCAACTTATGGATTTTCCGTTAGTTGAGGTACACAATACCCGATGTCAGGTCAGGGCCAAGATTGAAGTTACTTTTTACATTAGCCACCCTCAACTTAGGCTTTTGGCCTAAGTCGAAGTGCACATGTCCAAGGAGGGATCGGGGCCAACATAGTAGATTATGGGAAAGTGAGTTCAGGGTTTAAAAAAAATGGTTTAATTTTAGGCTCAAATTATTTGGATCAAAGGGAGCATTTATTTCATTTGGTTGGATCCTTCTTTTAGGCGATTTGTGGATTTTTCAGAACAATGGCCTAGGATCACTTCCTAACCTCTAGATTGAATTGTCTTAGCAGGAGTAACCATGCAAGTTCTAGTTCTGCACAAAAACTGTTTCAACACTCAACGAATCTCATACACTCTTGGCACATAGGTCCATCATCAGGTTATCAAATTACCCAGTTCAAGTTTCAGCTTAAGTCATGCTATCAACTTGGTTCATGATTATGTCATACTCAGAGCCGACACATTCAACTTATTGTAGTCGAAAAATTCTAGTACACATCACAAAATCTGACAGGTATCATTATTCATAATCCATCATGCTTCTTTCTTTTTCGTGCTTCTACACATACGATCCTAACACATGCCGATTCAATATAAATTAAACAGTCTCTTGGAGAAAAAGAACACAGGCAAGAAAACCCCAAGAGAGGATTCATGAGTTGGGTTATTCAGACTTCACCCTATCACTCACAATCCATTTACCCCACCTCAAACAAAAATAGATGCGATTGTCCCCAATGCATACCAAAAAATAGTAAAAGAAAATGGATTGGGTGAAGCAAACTTGTGGCGCAAAGCGCCGACGAATCATCAACAAGCAGGGGGGTCCGGTTTCCCGGAGCAGTCAGCATGAGGGTTTGGACTCACGAGACCCCATCTACTGTCCGTGAGTCCATCTACGGTCCATAGATCAGGACCGTAGATCACTCTTTAACTTCAAAGAAATTTAGAAGCTTACCTAGGATCTACGGACACCATCCACGGTCCGTGAGTTAAACGACGGACCGTCGATGGGGTCCGTAGACCTCTGCACCAGACCATTTTCTGCAGATTTTTCGTGGTGTACCTGCACATGTAGCAACCAATAGGCTATTCTTTTTACATTTTCTGGACCCTATTCTAATTCTAGCCAACACTAGTACAAAACTAAAACAACCATCAAATTTAAAACAGGGAGAAAATCAAACAAAGCAAACCACTAGAGAAAAATTTATACCCTATCGTTGGCTAGATTGTACATCTTGGGTTGCCTCCCAAACAACG
>NW_006239235.1:112286-115374 GCF_000226075.1 Solanum tuberosum
AGACCCAACTTCTTGTAAATAGACAAAGGCATGAGATTTATGCTAGCACCAAGATCACACAATGCCTTAGCAAAGTGTAACAACCCTATAGTACATGGGATCGTGAAAGCACCAGGGTCTTCCTTCTTCTGCACAAGAGATCTTGTAGTGATAGCGCTACAATGCTGCAATCTATCATCATCTTCAAAACTCACCGATCTTTTCTTTGTCACCATATCTTTCATAAACTTCGCATACCCAGGCATTTGCTCCAAGGCTTCTATCAAAGGAACATTGGACATCGGCTTTATTCAAGATGAGACGACTGAGGCAGCACCTCGCAGAGAGCCCCAGATTGAGGTACCTCCCTTGGGTACCAATCTTGCAGACACAGTGGGGCAGGCATAGGGCGGTGACCCCATTATTCCAGACCACACCAATACTGTCCTGGGCTCTTCTTCTCGGCAGCTAGTATGGCCCCTAGCTCTTCCCGGTCTACACCACAATTAGGAGCTATTGTTGTCCCATTGGCCATAGTACAGAAGTTAGAGGGTCAGATGGCCACACTGCTGCATCACATCCAGCCGTGGATGCAAAAGTCGATAGCTGAGTCTGAGGCAAGGATGGAGCGCAAGATGGAGGGGATGATGGACCGGAAGGTCCAGGTTGGTAATAAGTGGCTGGATGCCTTCGAGTTGCGAGTTCTCAAGCGATCAGCCCCGGCCTACAGATCTATCTGCTTTGCAGGCTGACTTAGCCAGCCTCCGGACTAACGTTGATGCCATTCTTGCTGCACCTGCAGTTGAGACTGAGGCTGCTCCTACTGCACTGGCTGATGATACAGTGCTTGATGCTCTATTCAGTGGGACCACCGAGGAAAGGCCTGCACCGACACATGCCAAAGGCAAGCGGCACCGTTCTCATTGCACGGAGGAAGAGAAAGCTCACAAGAGACAGCATCGGCAGGAGAAGGAGGCTAGAAAGGCTTCGATTGTAGATGAAGAGTTGCACCAGCAGAGGGTGCGTGAGAGAGTTGCAGGGGCATTGAGCTCTGTCCCAGTTGCAGAGGTTCAGCCTGTTGTGAGGGACGTTGTGAGCACCACTGATGGTGCAGTGAGATTGATGGAGAGCACTACTGAGAGTGCTATGATTGCAGATGTGGGCACTACTGAGGGTACCACCACCACTGTTCCAACGGGTTCTGGGAAACCGGACCCCTCTGCTTTTTGATGATTCGCCGGCGCTTTGCGCCACAGGTTTGCTTCACCCAATCAATTTTCTTTTACTGTTTTTGGTATGCATTGGGGATAATTGCATCTATTTTTGTTGGGGGTGGGGTAAATGGATTGTGAGTGATAGGGTGAAGTCTGAATAACCCAACTCATGAATCCTCTCTTGGGGTTTTCTTGCCTGTGTTCTCTTTCTCCAAGAGACTGTTTAATTTCTGTTGAACCAGCATGTCTTAGGATCGTATGTGTAGAAGCATGAAAAAGAAAGAAGCATGATGGCTTATGAAAAATGATACTTGTCAGATTTTGTGATGTGTAGGAGAATTTGTCGACTACGATAAGTTGAATGTGTCGGCTCTGAGTACGACACAATCATGAACCAACTTGATAGGATGACTTAAGCTGGAACTTGAATTGGGTAATCTGATAACCTGATGATGGAACTATGTGCCAAGAGTGTGTGATAATCGTTGAGTGTTCAAACAGTTTTTGTGCAAAACTAGAACTTGCCTGGTTAGTCCTGCTAAGACAATTCAATCTAGAGGTTAGGAAGTGATCATAGGCCATTGTTCTGAAAAATCCAAAAATCGCCTAAATGAAGGATCCAACCAAATGAAATAAATTCTCCCTTTGATCCAAATAATTTGAACCTAAAATTAAACCTTTTTTTTTAAACCCTTAACTCACTTTCCCATAATCAACTATGTTGGCCCCGGTCCTTCCTTGGACATGTGCACTTCGACTTAGGACAAAAGCCTAAGTTGAGGGTGGCTAATGTAAAACGGAACTTCAATCTTGGCCCTGACCTGACATCGGGTATTTTGTACCTCAACTAATGGAAAATCCATAAGTTGAGGGTGGCTATGAAAGAGGGAAATGAAAGAAAAATGGGTATGAAAGGAGTGATGTTAAAAAAAATGGGATGTGACTTGTTGAAAGCTAAAAGAAAAAAAAGTAAAATAGAGCTACAAAGTCTGAAGTCACATTCGTGGTTGAAGAAAATTAAGGGAAAGAAAGTAAAATGATAGGATGACAAAAATAGGGCAAAAAAGAAGTTGAAAAGCCGAGTGTAATGTCAAGGAGGGCAGAAAGTCACTAAGCAGTACCCAAATGTACCACACCTGACCCTAGGCCTACGTTACAATCCAAGAAAGTCCTATAGTGATCCTAGAGTCTATTTTGGATAGTCTAAGCAGTGAAAATAAGGGCAAGCTTATGGTATTGGGCACTAACTGTATTTGAAATTACTTCTGAGCGTGAGTGTTGAATAAATCCTTGTACCATGAATGTCGTACATTCTTTGGAAAAGGGGATTTCGTTTGAAGTACCCGTACTAGTTACATTGTCGAAAAGTTGGTACTTTGGTGACAGTGAGAAGATGTATGTTGTGTGTCAGTTGGTCAATCTGTGTCATGATGTGATCCACATGAATTGGCTTGTCGAGTCTAAGAGAACGAATGTGCACCCGAACAATGAGGAGGGTAGAGAGCCATGTGATTGCTTGGGTTTGAAAATGCTTGCTTCTATACAAGTGTCGTTCAGAGTCGTAGTGCGTCGCTTGAGAACAAACAACGAAATTAAGTTGAGGGTGTTGATAAACCGTGATTTTACGATATTTCTAATACATTTCACTTACCAGTTGTGTGTGTCTAGGGCCTTTTTATATTGGTTTTTATGTGTTTTTAGTCATGTTTTGCAGGAAAGATGTTCAACCGCGGAAGTATAGAGACAGCTGAAAGAAATGCAGAAACAGGGCATTCACGGAGGTGATCTACGGACCGTAGGTCCATTCACGGTTCGTAGGTGATGACGATAGATCAAAAGGCATGGTATTGAGGACAAATCAGGGAAATCTAACCAAGTGTGGAACCACGGTGTCC
>NW_006239235.1:117176-117391 GCF_000226075.1 Solanum tuberosum
CTGAGGTGTTCAAAGCAAAGTACTATCCGGTGTCCAAGAAGCTCAATCACAAAGATAGGGTCAACAATTTTGTGGCCTTACCTGGAGAGTCTGTGAGTAGATCGTAGGACAGATTCATTGCCTTTGTAAGAAGTGTCCCAAATCACCGTATTGATAATGAGTCACTGAAGGAATATTTCTATCGAGGACAGGATGATAACAATAAAGCAGTACTT
>NW_006239235.1:117656-117819 GCF_000226075.1 Solanum tuberosum
ACTTAACTAGAACTCCACCACCAGTTGAAGAGTGTTACTATGAAGAGGATACTTATGTTGTGAACGATCAGACGGGGGGTTTCCGACCAAATGCCTAGGGATCCAACAAGGAAAATTGGCGCCAGGGTCAAGGAAACCAAGGTCGGAACTATGGAAATTACAA
>NW_006239235.1:118166-118325 GCF_000226075.1 Solanum tuberosum
CTTCCTAGCAACACCATTCAGAATCCAAAGAATGACGGTCATTGTATGGCAGTTACTACGCGAGGGGGAAAGCAAACCATAGATCCATCTAGGCCGTCTGAGGTGGAAATTGAGATTAGAAAAGAAGATGATGTGATAGAGGTTAGAGAAGAGTCTGAG
>NW_006239235.1:121576-144994 GCF_000226075.1 Solanum tuberosum
TGATACTGTGAGGGTTCCAGTACCTGATTTTTGAAGATTCTAAGTGTGGAGCTACGGAGGGGATTGACGGACCGTAGATCGATCTACGGTCCGTCAATCCCCTCCGTAGCTCCATACTTAGAATCTTCATAAATTAGGTACTGGAACCCTCGCAGTATCACTCTACGGATCAACAGTACGGTCCGTAGATCAGTCTACGGACCGTCAATGGGCGTCGTGGTTCCACACTTGGTCAGATTTCCTTGATTTGTCCTCAATACCATGTCTGTTGATCTACGATCATCACCTATGGACCATGAATGGACCTACGGTCCGTAGATCACCTCCGTGAATGCCCTGTTTCTGTATTTCTTTCAGTTGTCTCTATACTTCCGCGCCTGAACATCTTTCCTGCAAAACATGATAAAAACACATAAAAACCAATATAAAAATGCCCTAGACACACACAACTGGTAAGTGAAATGTATTAGAAATACCTTAAACTCACGGTATATCAGAAGTGACTACACATTCAGTTTTGATCAAGCAGCTGGAGACCCAACTGGGTCAAATAGCCACTCATCTAAATCCAAGGCAAAAGGGAACATTGCCTAATGATACCATCCCAAACCCCAAGAATGATTGTTAAAATTTTAGGACTATGTTGTGCCACAACATTAAATAAGGCGCTTCTTGGGAGGAAACCCAAGTCTTTACTTTTGTTTTTATTTCCTTTCAAATAGCATGCATTGTGAATGCATGTGGAGAAGAGGTTGAAAGATAGATAAGATCATATTGGGAGAGACCATAACCAAAAGGCTTATGTGCCAAAAGCACTAGTCAAAATGATTCTCGTTCGCCCTTTGAGCATAAAAAGGTGGAAAAGTGCAATATCAAGATCGGCAACCAGAACACCAAAGGTTGATTTTCTAAAGTGCATAATACGGACTCTATAGGGTTCACTGAATTAACCTTCATGTTTGGTCATTGTTCAGGCATGTTCTACGAGCTTAAGCTCCAGAAGGCGATCGTTAGTAAGTGCGCTTAATGGGTCTGCTATAAAAGGGCCCATGGTTCTTTTAATTTCAAAAATCAAAACACTTTAAATTTTTGGAGCCTTTTCGATTCCCCTCTCTTGAATTGTGCATTTTGAGTGATTTTGTGCCTCGTGTGAGTGTGTTGCAAGTGCTAGGAGTGCATTTGATTGGATCTCGAGTCAACCAAACCCCGATTCCCTAATTTCTTGCTTCCTTTTTAACACTAAGGTTGGTGTTTTAACTACTTATTGATGATTTTGAGTTTAGATTGCATATAGGTTGTGGGCTTGAGCCTTGTAACTAAGATTAAGTGTTTAATTTTGTTGAGTAGCATCATGTTTTTGAATTTGAAATATACACATGTGATTTTGACAGCTGTATAAATGGTAAATCGTGATTTTGTTGGTTAGAATGATAAATTGAGTCGATATACTTGTTGGATCTGTGTTTAATTGAATGTGAGTGAAGTCTGAGTAGATCATTGTTGATCCATTACATGATTTTGCCCAATGATAGATAGGGTGAATAATTTCTTAAGGGCAAATCATCAAGTAGAGCAACACTTAGTGATAAATAGGGGAAATGTGAGTACCCATGGGTATAAAAAAAATATAGGTGGATTGTAATTGTTCGGGGAGACTTGTATTTATTGTGCATGTTGGATTTGAATTTCAAATATAGGCACTTGACTGAAAAATTCTTGTTCGACAAGCTTGTCTTAACTCGACAAGGATGATAGGCGAATCGCCGAGTAAGACCTAGCTCGCCTTCCTAAGCTTATGCATCACTTTTGGTACTGTCCCATTCAACGGGCTTGTGTTAGTCCACTAAACTCATTTGGAGAATCGCCGAGTGGGAGAGGATATCGCCCTTGATGCATGTGTATGTCCCTTTTGCACTGTCAATTTTGGCAGAATTGTCTTAGCCCGCTGAAACCAACTTGGCGAATAACCGAGTTGGCATTGACTCTGTCCTATGTACATGATCCCTTAGATTTGTTCTACTGTATAATTCGGCGAGTTCAGTGAGCTCGCCGATCCTGTTGGGTGATACGTCTTCCCTTTAGGCGAGCCTTAGGACTGCTTTCAATCTTGATTCAAAATGCGTTAAATTTGGACTAACCTTCACTAATCTTGTGCTTAAATATGTACATTGCAGGCAATGGCAAGAAGAAAGGGTAAGAATGTGGTCCACTCTGATAAGATAGGGAGTCTCTTCCTCCCCTCATCAAAAGAAACAAAAGCCTTTCAATCAATGAGCCTTCTGACACTCCAAATGCTCAGACACTTACAAGTGGGGGTCAAAAGGAATGGAAGCATATTTCCAAGAAGCGGGTAAATATCCCATCAAAGTTGGTGTCACCGGCATAAGACCCCAACCCTACTTCGCGTGTTCTCTAGATTATAGCTCCAAGAGCTTTGAATAGGCTTAAAGCGGTAAGAGAACGAACTATACTTGAGGAAAGATGACTCTTTGTAGAGGGAGTGATGAGTGACTACCCAGCCATCTAGGAAACAATTCAGTGACATCGGTTTGAGGGTTTTACTAGAGCCAGGATCCCCTACATCCCTTCTTGGGTGAGGGAGTTCTATGCGGCGTATGCTAAGGGCCCTTCCGAATAAGTGAAAGGGCATAGTCTGGATGCCACTTAAAGAAGTGTAGGTGAGAGGGAAGAAAGTCGAGTGCGACGTAGGAGCTATTAATATTGCCCTAGATATGCCAGGATTTGTAGATGATATACATTCACTCCATATGCGCCAGGACCTAGATTCTCTGAAGGGTTGGTTAGCACCCTTGATCTCTGATTTTTTTCCTTCTTGGATGGTGGATAGTGCTATGATAGAGAAAAATGACTTAAATTTAGTGGTTAGATATTGGTTTGGCTTCATCAACTGCAACTGCATGCCATCCCAAAATGAGTATATTATTCACCATGACAAGGTAGTATTGGTGGGCACCATCATAGATCGAGAGCACATACATATTGGCGCTATTGTTATTGCAAAGATTCTAATGAAGGCGAGGCAGGAGTAGACATCTCTCCCATTTCCAATTTTGAATCACACTATTATGTGAAAGGGCATGAGTCTCTTTTAGAGCTGCTACATATATGAGTGTCACACGAGCCTTATCTAGTGATATCTAGAGGATCTAGACAGAATGTTTTAGAGATGATGTGGATCGGAGGAAGCCGCCACCACCAGACTCACCTCCAGTAGTTGACCCTGCCACATTGACAGCAGAGACCGACACACATGCTCCTTCTTTGGAGTAGGCAGGTATTCCTACTTTTTCGTCTGATGTTGGTTTTTCTAATTCCGCTACTACATCTACACCTTCTACTTATGTGACCGCTGCTAGTGTGAGGCCTCCTTTTTCTCCTATTACTTGTCCTCCCTTGAAGACATTTATAAACCACATGGGTAGTCTTGCCTAGTCAGGAGATGTTTGAGCTACCCGGGTTGATAAGAACTTGCCCCAGCTCATCGACCATGCTATCTAGAATGCCTTGGATTCTCTAACTGGGCGGGTGTTCAAGTGTGAGAAGACGATTGAGAGCCACACTTTGAGATTAGATGAGTTGACTGCGAGGATAGCAGTGTTGGAAAAGACTGAGGGTAGTTCTAGTGCTTTGGATACCCTTAGAGCTTAGGTTACCACGTTGAGGGTTGAGGTGGTCGAGATTCAGTCCATGGACATCTCACACTATGGGGCAAGGTTCCCGTTTCAGATGTTGCTGCCCCTACACCCAAGATGCCTAGTGTTTCACATTCTTCTTCTATACCTAAGGTCGATGTTGATGTGGATGTTTAGGATGAGGAGTTGGTTGAGGACACCGATGAACAGGGTTTGAGAGAGGATTAGCGTGGGATCGCTGAGACCCTAACAGAGTTGCACAAGATCGAGGAGGTCATTATTTAGGCTACCTTTGAGAGTCTCTCTCAGAGACTTCAGTTGTTGGGTCTAATGGAGTCACTCCAGACTCCCCCCCCCCCCACTTTCCATTATTGAGTCGGGCATTAATGCCCAAGTCGAGCCTTCCTTTCCGCCTCTTATGATCCTATTATCGAGAATAGATGCCCCACTTGAGGCATCTACACCAGAGACTCTAGATGAGAGTGCTCCATAGGCATAGCTTGTTAGGGGGATCTTATATATCAGCCTCCCAACATTTTATTTACTTAGCATTAAGGACATTGCTTTTTATTTTTGGTGGGGTGAGGGCCTTTGTGCCAATATCCCCCTTTTTGCTTGTATTTTGTTTATTTCATATTTTGAATTTTTGTGGTTAATGTTTTGTTTATATTATAGTGCTTCTCTTTTCGGAAAGTATGTCTCTTTACCTCATTGTTCGTTCTCTCTAGTTGAATACAACAACCCATCAGTTTTCAAAATCGAGAAATGCTTAAGGTTTTCATTGATATAATTTGAGAATCAATTTTGTTCAATATTGATGTCTTAAATAGTACTCATGACCAGCATGATATCTTAAATAGTACTCATGATGTGTTAAATAGTACTCATGATATAATTAGTGTTGGTGTTGCTAGAATGAAATTGATGTGGTTACACTTTTGAATGATTCCTTTGAATCTTTTGTTGACTAGCTGTGTTTGGATGTGAGTTCTGCAATGAACATCGCACATATTGTTTTGATATTTTCGTGATGTACTAGATGAGTGTATTTTGAAGTGTCATGTGTGGTGAGGTTTACTTGAAAACATACATGTGGAGTCCTAGAATTTGCACTGTTAATCCAATTGGTTGAATCTTGGAGAATGTGGGACATGATCTTGGGCGAAAATTCATTGAGGGAGCCAAATTTTCTATAAAGCCTATTGTGACTACCTTGTGAGGGTGTGAATCCATGTTGGCACCAATTGAGCCTAACCTATTTGTTGACAACCAAAAGACACCTCTTGAGCCAAAACTACCCTTACCTTCTCACCAAAAATCATTTTTGAAGCATTGAGATGTTCGAATAGACAACTTAGGCCAGAAGCCTAAGCTGAGGGTGTGAATAGGAAGGATGAAGGAGAGTCAAGTGAAGGGCAAAGAAAGAAGAAATGAAACTCAATGATGAAAGTTTTACAAAAGAAGGAACCTCTCCTTATAAAAAAAATATGTATGTGTACTTGTCATCAATTTTATGGGAATAGATGAAAAAAATGAAAATGAAAAAGAGAAGTGAATGAAATAAAGGGGAGCTCCAAATAAATTGAGTGGAAAGTCTAGATTTGAGTTCTCAAATGAAAAAGAAGAAAAAGAACTTGAGAAGAGGTGATGATGATTACAACAATGCTTTGAAAAAGGTAAAGTCATCAATCCAAATTGACCATGTCTTAAACCTCAGCCCCATTAAAAGCCTAAAAGGCCCTTGAGATTTTGCAAGAACTAGGTTGTGTAATGATTAGAAAATATGAGCAAACCTATGGGACAAAGCTTGCATGTATTTCTCTTTTGAGAGAGTAAGAATTGCATTGATTCCTATTACCTTTGTTGATTTTCTTTGTGAGAACATGGAATCATTTTGATGTGAGGGCACTTGAATGCATTTGTTGAAGCATGTTCTTGCATTAGACATAAAGCTAAAGTGAGATTGAGCTTGTGTTGAGACTAGCTAGTCATCATTTGAAGTTTTTTTATCATGATTTAGGGTAACATACTATTGAGAGTAGGCTTGCCATCACGCTTGTATGTTAGATCACTTGGAGTACTGTTGTAGACACCCTTATTGACCTCTTTGTGTTCTTGATTTACTTGAGGACTAGTAATAGTTTAAGTTGGGGGTGTTGATGACCGGTAGATTTTCACTCATTTATGGTCCATTTAGCTCAATAATTGGTGTCCTCAATGCCTAACTTTGTACTTTTCTAATCAAATATTGATGATTCACAGCTATGAAAGCAATTGGACAAGGCATGGACTAAAGCTTGAAAGAATGGCCAAAAAGTCAAAAGAAATGCAAAATGAACATTGTTAATCGCCTTGCATGAAGGAAGGATCACCGAGTGAGCTAGACTTCACCCAATCTAATAGTACATAGCACTTTTGTGTACCGAAGAAGGTCGGAGAACTCCAGTAGAAAAGGTGATACACCGAATGAGAAAAGCGGATATAAAGCACATCGCCCAAAGCAACGGTGTGCAAGGCAAAGATTGAATGCTTGAACATGAACTACAGTGGTATTTGGTGATTCGTCGAACGAAAAAGGCTGACTCAATCGAGTTCACCAACTGAGGTTCAAACACCTAAAGCCTAGAGCATCACAAAGAAGAGCTGGGGAACGAAGGGCGATTCGCCGAGTGAGTTAGGCAAGACCGACTAATTTCACCTATTTGGTTGCGAAGTTGATATTTAGGACAAATTTTGGGAAAATATAAATGATAGAGTTTTAAGGGAGTTAGATTATAGTGTTGAACAATTAAGCTCATGAGAAAGTTTCGAGGGAGAACATTTTATTTTATAGAACACTTTTTCTAGTCTTCTTGGGGTTTTACAATTTGAATCTTGAATTCGAATATTTGAAGTAAAATTCAAAGGGGGTTTTATCCTAATTGCTTGATTTCAAGTTACCCATGGTTTCTTTCATGGAAGGTATACTTTCTTTACTTTTTGTGATGGGTGTCTAAAACCCCAAGATCTAGAGTGCTCTAATGGGGTTGGGTGTTAATTTGATATAGTGGGTATTGTGTTATGCTTTGTTTTGTTGACATTCATGCATGAACTTGGTCTAATTACTATGGGGATAACTTAAGGGTTAAGGTTGCAAAATTAATTCCTACTTCCGATCTCCGGTTTATTCTCGAATGAGATTAATTGGAGTGGGCAATTAGTTCAATACTAGCAATTTAGGTTTGATGTCCTTGACTTTCTCAAAGAGAGGTTATGGGTCGGATCTATTTGCCTATTATTGAAAGAGGGGATCGAGTAAGGTATTGGGTTATTATGAATTGGCATTAGATGAGACCAAAAGGAGATTCTAGGCGTTGATGCTTTGAGATCAAAACAATATTAGCGTCATTGATGATGACTTAGCCTATTTACGTATGCACATCACTATAGAACAACATATTTACTCCTATATTACATTGATTTCCAATCACCGCACCCCTAGATTGCTTGTTAATTCTTGATTTCGTTTAAATCTTAGTTTAATTGTAATAATTGATAACAAAAACTTTATATTAAGTTGGTGGCACCATCCACCCAATTGTTCTTACCATTCCAAATGAGCTGATTTAAAATCCAAATCTCTCGATAAAGAATTCTCCACGGTATATCACTCATTGTGGGATTCGACCCTGACTCTTCGTTGGGTTTTTACTGACTACGATTGCTCACCTTTTTAATTGTTTTTAAAGGGTGATTTGAGCATGATCAAAGTTTGAGATTTCTTTTCCCATATCCTCATAAAAATTTAAGGACTGGTTTCAAGTTATTTCTTCAAGATTTGCTCATCTCCAATCCTCCAAAGATTAAGGTAAGTTGATTTCTTAAAGAATCAAGTGTCTTCTTCCCCATAGACCTATAGATATACTTAGCCATGTGTTTTATTGAAGGAAAAGGTGTTGTTCTTGAAGAATAGAAAGTGCAGGGACTGCTTTTCTTGGATATAGAGGTATGACTCCTCTTTTATCCCCTTAAATAGTATTGTAAGGATGTTTTAAGTATAAATTACAGGTAAGACTCACGTGACGGTGATACGAAGTCGTGAGTCCATGTTTTACCCATTGTAGTTATGTTCTTGAGGATGGAGTTTGTAGAAGGTTTCGTTGTTGTTATTTTGACCAAATTAGGGGTTGATGGTATTGTATTGGGGCAGTACGTTGGTTATGATAAAACAAAAGGTAGGTATAGTAAACACAACTCTTGTGGTTCTTGAAAATTTGTCGCTCGCCAAATGTTTGATGAAATGCCTAAATTACTTAATAATATGTTGTAGTCGTTTATATAAGCTCCTATTATTGTCATTGATTGCAGTAGTTCTCTACCAACTTAAACAATGAGACTATGAGGGAATTTGACCTTATTCATGAAGAACTCATGGGGTGAGGTTAAGAAGCCATTAGTTTGACTTTATATGTTAAGGGTGGTTGATTAAGAGAGGCGGGTTCTTTATGATTATAGGATTGAGGAGTAATATTGAACACATATATAAGTCATGAGCCCACTTGGACAGTATAGAAAGACAAGGGTGTGACAATATGTCATTTATCTATAGTAATGGTTGAGCTTGTAGCTCGTGAACTATTATGGTGTTTTCAGCCTTGTTGTGCTTTTTGATTATCTTCTTATAGTGTCCTTTTATGGTATTATGTTATAGATAAAGTTGTCAGCAAAGGAGTTTGACGACACGATGTGAGATAGTAAGTCCTGAAGTAAGGTATGTAAAGTGAAAACCTCTTTCACAATTAAGGCACAACCTGAAGTCACATGTTATTCCGATAAATGTCATCTTAGATTATATGATACTTGAAAGCAAGTTATCCTATTTTATAAACCCTCTCATGTTGGATTCCTAAACCTATAGAGTTATAGTACTCTTTTCGGTCAATGAAGTCATATATTTCACATAACTATATGTGTCATCAGTTGAAACTCTTAGAATTAGTAAGTATACATGTTGCATAAATTTAAAGGAAGCAGTTGGCTATAGACTATTAGTAGATATACATATAACAAAATATATGATTATTATGCTAAAGAAAATAATTGCAAAATTGTATCACGAGTGGTATGCTTTATGAGTTAATTGTTATAAGTCTTTAGATGCAATTAGGATTATAGCCTACTTTGCAGCGTGGGGTGGGTATTTTATTTGTCACTACGTGTGATTGTATTCTATGCAAGGAATCCACATTGATTTAGCTGGAATTTCCCGTCGTGGATTCCCCATATCGATAAAGGTGTGTGGGCAGATCATACAAGAGTTATGGGGTACCTTGATAGACCTTGTTACCTAGACTATGAAATTTCACGCATAGTTGTGACAGTGGGCTACAGATGCCATACAAGGTTCACTGATTGCGGACAGTAAGCCATCAAACGACTCCCTGACAGTTAGTTTACAAAGAAAAGAGAAGCTATATAACGAAGTAAAGGTATCAGTTAGGAAAATTATATGAATTTTATATATAAGAGAATAAGCCATGAAATTTTAGGTGAGGACCCTTGATATTGGTCACAAATTCCAACTTTGGATCATGTCTCCTGCATACATATGTTCAGTTTTGCCTATCTTGATTTTTGATTCATTTCAGCATTCTTACATGCCTTCTTGTTATTTTGTCTACTTTACATACCAGCACATGTTTTATATGTACTAACATCCCTATTTTTGGCTTTGCATTTCTATCAATATAGGCTCAGGTACTAAGGACAACTAAAATTTCCAGTAGACTAGAGACTTCTAGTTTAGATGTTGATAAGTCTACCTCTACCTGGAGCTATCAGATATTTAGAGCCTATATTTTGGTATGTATGTACATATTTTAGAACGGGTATGTCGGGGCCCTGTCCCGACTAGTTATCAGATCTTCAGATGCATACTCTTTAGATGCTTCTTAGACTTAGTGTTTTCGTCCATTGTAAAGTAGCCAGTGGACCCTTTTGTTACCTATGTTTTAGTATGTGTCTTGGTATATGTTCAACTGCCTATGAGTCTACAGATTTTGCATGAGTTCAATACATATAGTTAGAAGGTGCTTGTATAAATCTTCAATGCCCACCCCTTTCTAGTTGGGGCGTGACATTGACGTAGATCCTAACAAGAAGGATACAGTTAAGATTTGGCCTAGACCTCTATCCCCTTCGAATATTCAAAGTTTCTTGGCTTTGGTTGGATATTATAGAAGGTTTGTGGAAGGGTTTTCTTCGATTTCCTCGACATTAACTACTTTGACCCAAAAGAAAGTTAAGTTATTATGGTCATAAGTGTGTGAGAAGAGTTTTCAAGAGTTAAAAGATAGACTTACCTCCGCTCCGGTGTTGACTTTACCCAAAAGCATCTAATGGGTTTGTTATTCATTTTGATACTTCAAGGATTGATTAGGATGTGTTCTTCTGAAAAATGGGAAAGTGATTGCTTATTATTTAAAGCAACTTAAGATTCATGAAGATAACTATCCTACACATGACTTGGAACTAGCGGCAGTTGTTTTTGCCTTAAAGATATATAGGCATTATTTTGTATTATGTCTATGTTGCTATGTTGATGTCTTTACCGACCACAAGAGTTTGTAGTTTGGGTTCAATCAAAAGGATCTAAATATTCTTCAATGTAGATGGCTAAAACTATTGAAGGACTATGATATAAGTCTCTTTCATCACCCGGGCAAAGCCAATGTGGTGGTCGATGCCTTAAGTCGACTGGCCATGAATAGTAATGCACAAATCGAGGATGGTAAGAAAAAATTGGTTCATGATGTTCATAGAGGAGCTTGGCTAGGTGTTCGCTTGGTTGATTCAAGTGAGGGGTTGTTGTTGTTCATAATGGTGCAAAATCGTCTTTTGTGTCGAATGTGAAAGCCAAGCAAGGTCTTCATCCAATTTTGGTTGAGTTGAAGGAAGCGCTGCTTAAAAAGTCTGTTGAGGCTTTATCCGTAGGGGGAGATAGTGTTCTTCGATATCAAGGTCATTTATGTGTTCCCAATGTTGATGACTCGAGAGAGAAAATCTTATCAGAAGCCCATAGTTCTCAGTATTTCATTCACCAGGTATCCATCAAGATATACTGTGACTTGCGGGAGGTCTATTGGAGGAATGGGATGAAGAAGGACATTGCAGAATTTGTGGCTAAGTGTCCTAATTGTCAACAAGTGAAATTTGAACATCAAAAGTTGGGAGATTAGTCCCAAGATATTAGTATTCCTACTTGTAAGTGGGAAGATTTGAATATGAACTTTATTGTTAGCTTACCCCCCACTCGGCGGCAACATGACTCGATTTGGGTTATAGTAGATCTTCTGATGAAGTAAGTTTGTTTCATTCCCTTCAAGGTTTCTTATTTGGCTAAAAATTATGTTAAGTTGTATCTAAGGGAAATGGTTAGGCTGCATGGAGTTCCCCTATCCATCATCTCCGATTGTGGTACCCAATTTACTTCTCAATTTGGAAGTCTTTCCAAAAAGGCCTTGATACTTGTGTCAAATATAGTACGACCTTTAATCCTCAAACTGATGGGCAAGCAGAGCATACTATCCAAACTTTGGAAGATATGTTGAAGCTTGTGTGATTGATTTCAAGGGTGATTGTGATGATCATTTGCTTTTGAACGAGTTTGCAAAACATAATAGCTATCGTTCAAGTGTTGGTATGGCTCCCTTTAAGGCTCTTTATGTAGGAGGTGTAGATCTTCTATAGGTTGGTTTGAAGTTTGTGAGTCTGCCTTGATTGGTCCTGAGTTGGAACATGAGGCTATGGATAAAGTTTATCTTATTAGAGAAGGGTTGAAAATGACTCAAAGTCGATAAAAGTCCTATGCTGATGTTAGAAGAAGAAATCTTGAGTTTGATGTTGATGATTGGGTTTACTTTGAAATTTCACCTATGAAGGGTGTAATTAGTTTTGAGAAGAAGTATGTAGGCCCATATTAGGTTTTGAGGTGTATTGGTAAAGTTACTTATGAGCTTGATTTGCCTAATGAATTAACATAGGTGAGTTAACGAGCAAATCCACAAGCCTAAAACAGGACAGGAACCCTTCACGAGACCCTAAATGGTCCATTTAGGGCACCACTGGTTGTTTAAGGTAAGTGGACTAGCCGTTTGGGGCTGCCAGGATTCAGGGTCACCTGGACGGCTCCCTAAACAGCCAGTATAAGGCTTCACGGACCATTTAGGAAAAGTTCCCAATCGTCCAGGGCTGCCTGGGCCTTAGGATCACCTGAACGAAACCCTAAACAACTAGTGAAGCTTTCTACGGTCCATTTAGGGGTCCATCTAGGGTCACCCATCAATTTTTAAGTCAAGGATATTTTCGTCTTTGCCCTATGTGTTTTGTACCTAAACTATGTCGTTTTAACCCCTATTTCAAGACCTATATAAGTGAATTAAGTCCTAAAGCTACCTATTCTAAATCATTCACCTAATTCCTAAATTTCCCTCGAAGATCACCCCAAAATACTCTTAAGAGCTAAGGAAGAAAAAGCTAGGGTTTGATTTCAAGAACTCCAATTCATCATAGATTGTAGGCATTGATTACTAAGGTATGTTAGTAATCACCTATGGAGTCATTTCCTCTATAGGGTTCCTAATTCCTTCAAGTTTTACAAGTTAGATTCTCAATCCAAAAGTTAGGGTTTTATTCAATCTTCTTGGATTCTTTCCAATTATGATTGAATTACTTGTTTCTTATCTTCTAATGCATGAATTGAAAGTATTTACATGATTTACAGTTGAGTTCATATGAACCCATGCATGATCCACGATCTTTTGATTATGAACTCATGATAAAGCTTATGAATTATGAAATATGAATTTATGAAGATATGCATGATTTTATGAAGTTGATTTACATGATTTGAGGATGCTTCGAGAGTGAAGTAGCAATGTTGTTGTTGTGAAAGATTTTCTCACATAAGGATTCATAAAGTTGAAAGGTTTTCTCACCTAAGTTGAATCATGTTTTAGGATCCATTCTAAATGAACTCTAGCTTAGATTGGTTTCTTAATTGTGCCCTTGTATGGATGATAATATACATACAATTTAATGACTATTCCATATTACTTGTACTTAGCAGCGAGAGGATATTGAGATGGAGGCTCTCTCTCTAGAAAAGTCTGGCTTTCTAGTAGCAATCTCTTTATCTCATAACTATGTGCCATCAAAGGATTTGTCTCACATAGCACTACCTAATGGATCCACTTTATCTCAAACTCATGGTTCTTACCATAGCAAGGAAGGACATGCCTTTTCGGTGTGAGAGAGACATTAGATTCCATGTTATAGCTCACATGGTTTATATCGGTTATATGATCAACTTCCCACAGTAATGAACTAAGGTTACTTTATGAAAGTATCTCACAAGTGTTTTGAAGATGTTAAGCTTGCATTGACCATGATTATGACTTATGTTTTCTAACCCTTTTATCTTATGATTTAGCTTGGTCATTGCATGTCATGTAAAGTCCTTTAGCTTGATTTCATAACTCTTATGCATTACTATCATACTTAGTACCTTTCATTACTAATGCATAATTGTTCCTACATTGTTTCACTAATGTAAGGACCGACGCTCCTACCTCTCACACTCGTGACTAGTCAATCCATTTGGTGCTTCAAGATTGGTGAGTCCTCATGCTCCGAGGACCGAGTTACTTTTATAGTTTTATGTCATTTCAATTTTCAAACTTTGTATGTGATGTATGGGTTACGTCCTAACCACTTCTTTTTATGTAGTAGATGGCTTATTGAGACTTATGTTAGACTTCTACTTTGTCACACTTTTTTATGATATAAGACTATTTCCTTGAAATCTTTATTTCTACGGGAAGGACCTAAAATACCCTTGAACTATTGGAATTGGTACAAATATACCCTCTATTGACATTATTGGCTCTATAATACTCTTGATTTCAATCTTTACGACCCTATAATTCCCTTATTACAAATGGCTCCATTAGAAAATATAATTAGAGTTTTCATTTAATTCATGGCACCATGTGATTCGTTAGAAATTTAATTAACCTAACTAAATTAAATCTCAACCCACCTATTAATCCCTATCTGCTCCAACTAGAAAAACCATATCTAAAGAGGCGAAACTCATAAACCTGGTCATTTTTTCTTTCCTTCTGTGATGGAGAATTCTTCTTATTCTTCATGGACATAGCTACATTAATCTTTTCTGAATTTTCAATTTTTCGGAGAAGGCATTTCATTAAAAGACATGCTCCTTGATCTGATGGCTTGTTAGATATTTGACAATTAATTTAAGGAGAAAATTGCTTCCCACTTAAGGGAATGGCAGGATATGTTTTAATTTTTCCAAGCTTCTTATCATTGTTATTGAGTTTTCTTTAGAAACAACCTTCTTAACATCCATTCCACCAAAAGTAACATCTCTAAAGTACCTTAGCTTAGAATTAATTCTCGATTCTTCGCCGTATATACGATAAAAAGCTCCGCTTAAAGGTGAATAATTTGAGCCTTGCATTTCATACACATTATATTGTATAGTTTCTGAATTGAAGTGTCAATACCCCAATTCATGTACAGATCAATCAACTCAATTTCGTGATTGTGTAGTTAAGAGACTTCTTGGAGAACCCATGATTGAGAATTTCTCTGTGTGGTAGAAAGTGCCCATAATAGATTCTCTATGATTGTTATCAAATATTAATTCATCTATGAAAAATTCCAACCTTGAATCAATGTTTCTTTTACCGACAAAAATATAAGGGAAAAAGGGGATGGGGCGGGTAGGGATTTATAAGTGGATTCGGGTTTGGGTTGAGATTTAATTTATTTAGGTTGATTGAATTTCTAACGAATCACATGATGCCACATATTAAATGAAAACTCTAATAATATTTGTTGATGGGACTATTTGTAATAAGGGTATTATTGGGTCGTAAAGATTGAAGCCAAGGGTATTACAGAGCCAATAGGTTAACAAAGGATATTTTTGTACCAATTCCAATAGTTCAAGGTTATTTGAGGCACTTTTCCGTTATTTATTTTATCTTGTATGATACATGCTAAATGTCTTGTGGAGAGCCTCTCGGGGTTCTATACGTCATGTTACGCCTAGGGTATACTTTGGATCGTGACACTTGATTAGTGGAGAAGCCTTGGCAGAGTAGCCACTAATGAACCTGTGATAATAATTAGCAAGTCTAAGAAAACATCTCAGCTCGGTCACCTTTGTAGGCGCTTCCCACTCGATAGCCCATATCCTGGCCTCGTCCATGTGTAGCTGGACTTGGCTAATGACGTGCCTCAAGAAGTGTACCTAATGCTATCTGAACTCACACTTCTCATACTTGATGTACAATTGGTTCTCCCATACGACTTGGAAAACCTTCCTCAAGTGCTCCACATGCTCTTCCAAGGTATTGTTATAGATGACATGCATTGGTCAAGTCGAAGGGCATCACCAACCACTCATAAGATTCGTATTTTGTCAGGCACACGGTCTTCAGTTCATCCCCTTCATCTATGTGAACATGGTAGTAGGCTTTTCATAGGTCCACCTTGGTGAAGTACTTGACGTCCAAATCGGCAATGAGCTGAGGGGTACTTGTTCTTGATTTTCACTTTGTTGAGCGCCCGATAGTCGATGTTTAGGCGTAATGACTTATATTTCTTGTTTTGAAAGGTGATTTGGACGGTCAAATGTAACCGGCTTCAAGCAACTTCCTCAGATGCTTCCTCAGCTCCTCTAATTCGAGTGGAGCCATGCAATGGGGAGAAGATGCGAGCGACTTTTCTCTAAGATCCAGCTCGATCTTATGGTCTACCTCACGTCTAAGAGGCATGTGCCTTGGAAGCTCTTTTGGTATCACATCCTTGTTCTCTTCTAGAACCTTTTCTATGACCGGTGGCAACATCGCTTTACCACCATTGTCTTCCTCCAAACTTTCAATGGTGGCTAGAAACGTCGGCTCCCCTTTTTTTAGGCCATTCACAAGCTTCATGGCCGATTATTGAGCTTGTCCTTCCATTTTCAGTACCTTGACTAGAGGCACTAACCATGATCCTTCTCGCTCCATGACCATGAGTCGCTGAAGGTAGGGATCGATATTGTGTGGAACTTTTGGAAGAACTCTTGCCCAAGAATGATATCAAATATATCTAAAGGAGCGACAATAAAGTTAGTCTTACCTTCCCACTTTCCCAGTGTGATACTTACTCTTTGATTGACTCTGTAATGGGAGTTGATGGTTCATTAACAGTCTTAAGGTGGGTGTTGCTTGGATTGTAACTCAGGCCCAACATCGTTGCAGTCATCTTGGTCATGATGTTGGCTTCTGCATCGGAGTCTACCATGGCATCAGTTGGTCGTCCATTTATGGAGATTTCTACATACGGTGTGCTATATTCTTTTAACTTCCCTATCTTCTTGGCAATAGCACCACATGGTCCAACCATGCCCTGTGTGACTTTCTCCTTTCACTCCCATAGGATAGCACCAAGGTTCTTAATTTCTGGGCACCTGACATAACCATGCAGTCCACGATATATGTAGCATTTGTCTCCCTTTGTAGTTGTGCCATTTTCTCAGAATAGTTCTAGTGCCTAAACTGCTTGTCATCCGACTTTAGGAGTCATGCTGCTTAGGATGTGTTTTCTTCTCCTTGCCTCGGCCAAAATCTCCCCTACCTTTGACATGACTAGTCCTCATGTCCTTTCATTTCCCCTTATCATTCTTGTCATGCTTGAAGTTGGTTAGGGCTTCGGCTTGTGTGATGGCCTCATCTATGGTCCTGACTTGCCATCGTTCCAACTCTGTCTTAGCCTAATTTTGCAATCTATCCATGAAGTGGAACAACGTGTATTCATCTATCAAGTTGGGTATCTGAAGCTTGAGAGTGGTGAACTCCTTCACGTACGCTTGTATGCTGCCTATTTGCTTCAGCTCCCTAAACTTCCATTTGGCCTCATATATGACGTTATTGGGGAAGAATGCCTTCTTGAACTCTTATCAAAATTGCTCCCAAGTATTGATGGTGCAAAGTCCCTTCCCTATCTTAGACTATTTACGTATCCACCACAGCATGGCCATCTACGTACAACATGACAGTGTTGATCTCATTCTCGTCGAATCTCATCCTATTGAACTTGAAATAGTTCTCCAAATTTGACAAGAAATTCTCCACCTCTTGTGCATCACGTGCGCCTTTGAACATAGGTGGATTGAGAGCCTCAACCTTGGCCTCCCTATCTCCATCGAACGATGAGGGTCCTCCAACTTTCATGCTCTCCCTGAGTGCTTTCACCTCGGATCTCATGGTTTCAATTGTGCTTAGTGCATCCATGAGCCGACACTCCAAGGAAGTGATGGCCTCCTTCATCTCATACTTGGCATGTTGGTGTCCCTCCAAATTTTTTCGGATGTTGTTACTCTCCTCAAGGGTGAAATCCTCCACAGTCTTGAACTTTCCCTCGACCTCGTTTAAGCACTTGCCTAAGATCTATACGGATTGCCTCATCGTGTTAACCCTTGCGATCCACTCTAGTTCGGGTATGACGCCAATGGGCTCTTCACCACGTTCATTGTCACTTTCTTCAGTGGTCGAAAATGGGTGAGATGTTAGTGTTTTGCTCGGTGCTTCTTTCCAACATTCGGCCTGACGTTGGTGGTGCTATCAGTGTTGATGTCTCCCTCGTTAGTGATTCCCTTAGTACTAACCTAACTCTATTACCACTTTGTTACGGACATAGACTTCCACTAACGGTCCGTGAGATACTTGACAATTTATTCATGATTCTTTCACGATCTTGTAAGCTCAACTAAGCCTTTTGAAACTTAGATCGCTAAGAGAATGAAGAAAGACAAAGAAAGCTTGTATAGAAAACTTTGTATTGCTTGGAAGAATACTTTACACTTTCTTGGTTGAGTTGCAAATGAGAGCCCTTATATTTATACTACTCTCTAGGAGCTAAAGCATAAATAAAAATACTACACAAGTCCCTACATATTTACAATTTGGTCTCTCTTCTAAAACTCTCTACAGGCGGCCTAGAGAATTCTAAAGCCTTCCAAGATAATATCTAGGGAATTCTAGAGTCTTCCGGCAAGCCTCTCCACTACTCTAGTCCCTCCCCTCCCCCCCCCCCCCCTTATAGTTATGCCTCATTTGAATGGTAAAGTGGCGGGTCATGATATTAAGCTTGACAACCTCATGCTTGCTTAGGCTAATCACATTTATTAGTAAGTAATATAATATAATAAATAAAATAATATAATTATGTTTTCTTATTGTTAAAGTATTTCATTAAATTTTGAAAGATCTTAAATGAAAAAAATAAAAGGGTCCAAATTTGCATCTACTAAGTGCTTGAAAATGTTTATTTTGCTCTCCATTAATTTTTGTTTCATTCATATCTTTGCCATTACATTATTCTTTCATATTTCTCCTTAATTAACAAAGTATTAGAAAGTAATACGTGAAATTTAATTGCCAAATTCTTAGAGGTAGGGGTGTTGATGTGTTGGTCAAAATCAAAATCAAATTAGCTTAATCGGTTATAAAATTATCAAAATCAAACCAAACTAAATATAATAACATTTATCGTTTTTGGTTCGGTTATTTGGGTATTAATCATACACAAAAATAAAATAAATAATTCATTCAAAAAGTGAAAAAAAGTGACAACAAGTCATTCAAAACGAAAAATAATTAGAATGATTGACATTAAGAACTTTCGGTCACTGAATTTACAAAGAATAAAACTTTATAATTCACTATTTTGGCCTAAAAGGAAGAGACGGTGACATTTTCAGTCCCACAAAGAATTGTGATGGACACTCATATATATGAAACCAATAAGAAAAATGTCCTAACCTTGAGCATTTTTTTCTTTCATTAAGTAAATTATAAATAAATTTTGATGAAAACATATATAAGATCTTTTAAATTGTTTATAAAAATGATATATTAAGTATGTATAATAAAATATTTGTATATAATTTATACATGCGGTTTGATTATTTCTTCGATATTTTTGAACAAAACCACAACCAAACCAAATACTATCGATTTTTAAAAATCTAAAACCAAACAAACCAAACCCAAATAAAATTGGTTTATTTTATTGGGTTGATTCAATATTTCGTTTTGAATCGATTTTATCCAAATTGTGAACACCCCTACTTAAAAAAAAAAAAAAAAAAATCAAATTTATTCATAAATTTTTTATTGTAGCTAAAACTATCCTCATATTAGATCTTCAAATGAGGGGTGAAAGCCAAAGCAATTTTCTTTTCTAACGGTCTTTTTTTCTTTTTAATAGTTGAATTAATTCTAGACCAAAAGCGAAGGGCAAAAATTTATTAGTTTGAATATATATTGAAAAATTTAGAACACATTTGAATTGACCAATAAAAATAATTGATATATATTAAATACGAAAAAGGCACTTTTAGATGTATGTTTAAGTTGATTTTATTAATACATACTATATAATTATGTGTATGAATAAAAGTATAAGAATTGATAATAAATAATAAGTGTATTTCGTAAAAAGATATTAATAAACATTATTTTATTACAATGATCAAAATATTCTCAAAGTTATTTCTAGAATATATAAATTTAAAGTATATTTATATAAATAAAAGTTATATTTTAGGTATAAAACCATGAAAAAATTTATCAAATCAAAAGCATTTATAAGCTAAAAAATTTCATACATGTGGCTAGAGCTGTTCAAAATCGAATCATAACTGATAAGCTGACTGCAAAATTAGCATATTGGATTAATAGTTAGTGAACGTATTAAAATTTAATACTTAGTGATTTACTAGAATGGGAGCAGAATTACTCAAATTCCTTATTGAATATACCGTTAAATCGTTAAGAATTATCTACGTGCATTTTTACCCCTTGATACATAAAGTACAATACATATTCGTATTAATATGAAAGTCCCATTTAATATTTTGATGCTTTATATGACTTGATACATATTTGTGAGTTGAATTTCTTAATGGTCTATTAGCTAACTAGTCTGGATCATAATTTATAAATCTTCACTTCATTGTTTATAAAAATGTATATTTGAAATATATAAGTCATGAAATATTAAGTTAATGTACATGTGAATATTTTAAAATGAATGTTGATGTTCATTCACCTTCAAAATTTAGGCTTTCAAGTATTTCTTACTGTGATTTATAACTATGGAATATCAACTTAATAGGAGATCAATATATTGGTGAGTGATAGTGAAAACATGGAATATGAAATGATTGAGTCAATATACCAGATGATACCAAATCAATCAATATTTTATTGATTGACTAGCGAATTAGTATATTTAAAATGGAAAACTTACAAAAAATACTCCATCTGTCCCTTTTTAGTTGTCCACTTTAGAAATGGCACATAGATTAAGGCAACAATGATTAGCACAGTGAAGTTACAATTTTACCCTTATGACAACTTTTCACTTCAAAATTACAACCACTTCTTTGAATTCAAGTGAAATAAATTGGAGGGAAACAACATACACTTTTAGAAATTTTCAAGAAGTGTAAATAAGGGTATAATAGGAAAAAATTTGTTGTCCTTTCTTGATTTGTCAAAATGGACAACTAAATAGGGACAACTAAAAAAGGAAATATGGACAACTAAATAGGGACGGAGGGAGTAACAAACATTAGGCCTTAAATAGGACTCTATAGTTGTAGTTTGCTTATTATGGATATAGCAAAATGTTAGGAGAGGAGGGAGGCGAGCGAGACCTAGGAGAGAGCGAGGAGAGTGTGTATTTTTTTTGCTGATTTTGGAGAAAAAGAATACATATACAAACTGATTGATATCAAAATGACTAGCTATTAAGAGGAGAGAGGCAAGATCGAGACAGGGAGGAGAGAGACGAGCAAGATCGAGAGAGGAAGGAGAGAGGATTGTAATTTGTATTTATTTTGCATTGTATTCTATATTTTTTTTGTATCAATTATATTCAAATACAACAAATTGTATTATGTATTTATTTTGTATTGTATTTTGTATTTATTTTGTAACAACTGTACTCGAAATACAACGAATTCAACTGTATTCATCCTCTCTTTGATTGGATACAAATACATTTGAGTAAGAGGATGACTGAATATTGTATTCGTATGAATACAAATATAATTGATATAGAATTACAAAATATAATTTTTCGAATACGATGCAAAATTCTCACTTATATCATGCTCCGTCACCACATTAATACCTTTACGTTTTTTGCACCAAAACTCTAAAGCAAAAAGAGCAAAAAGGGTCTAGGTAGTTGTTGAACCGCATTTTTTCTCACTTCTTCACTAGATCTAGACTCTAACTAGGTGGGTATGAAAACCCAATTGCTTTCTTATTTTTATTTTTTTTTATCTTTACTATGGGGTGGTGTTAGAATGTTGGGAAGTTTCTGATTTTTTGCTCTAATGAAGCTGCATTCTTGTATTTTGAGTGGGGGAGAGGGAGAGAGAGAGGAGAGGGGGTGAGAGAGAGAGAGGGGGCAGGAGGAGAGGGTATGAGAGAGCAGAGGGCAAGAGAGAGGGAAAATATTTGTTATAAAAATAATATATTGTTTTTTTTTATAATATATTAAAACTAAAATTATTTTTCATAAATAAGTTGCTAATTTTGACTAGTTTAATAATTTTTCATTTGAAATCTGCTATCTAATAAAACAAATTATTAAACATAATTATCTCCCCGTTCCATCGAAACAAATGCATACACAAATTTTAAAAATACTTATAAAATACATTTCTTAACAATTAAAAAGATAATCTCAAAAAGGTTAGACGGCGAATGGAAAGCCTGAAATTTGGTTGATATTTATTCTGATTGTTGTTGCATTCACACGTTAGACAGAAATAGAAGGGGACAGCACAGTCTGTGTTGACATACAATTATTAGACCAAAACCAACATTAATTAGATACTATTTTTTTCAAAATATAATTTGATACACTTATTTTACTAGTACTAGCTAGTATAGTAAGTAAGATAGATATATTTTTGGAAAACTCTTTTATTTACACAGAAAGAAAAACAAAACCCTTTTGAAGGGTTTTCTTTTCTTTTCTTTTCTTTTCTTTTCTTGTGCGGCTAGCTACCATTTTCAGTGTAAAAGTTTGTTCCCCCTGGAAAAAAGAAGAAAAGAAAAAAGCTATGTCAGGTTTATATAATCCCAACTTTTCACCTGCTAGAGCTGCTTCTCCCCAGATTAGAAGTACACCAGATGTTGACAGGTAATTGCTTTTTCCGTAATTTTCTGTTGTATAATCAATCAACTTACTCATCAAATCTTCATCTCTCTTGTTAGTAATCACTACTTGTCAGAGCTGTTGGCGGAACATCAAAAGCTTGGACCTTTTATGCAAGTTCTTCCTATATGTAGCAGACTCTTGAATCAAGGTTACTTCCTTGTATTGGATCTACCTTTTTTTTGCATTTTTAGCACTTAGATCCGACTCAATTGGATATCACTTACATTTTACTCCTATCTCTACCTTTTGCGATGCAAATGGAACAGAATTCCAACACTTACACATGCTAAATTGGTTCATTTCCAACTTCATGTTCACAAATCACAAGCAGACATTCAGAAAATTGTATCCTTTCAAATTGATGTAACATGGTTGTGCCGATAATCACTAGAAAATTGTTATTCAAGCTTAGTGATACTTGTTTGGACTGCAAATTGTGTGTCTTATTAATTAGTTATCAGTTTTAAATTGTACCCTAAAGGCACGTATAGCCTTTGGCTGTATGCTCTTGTTACACACTACTAAAAAGCTTAAGAAATTGAAAATGAGGAAAAACAAGTAAGGTGATGGAGCAGTCATTTGTCAAACTATGTGCTGGAGAGTGTGTGGGTTTGAATGTGATCTAAATCCTTGCCGGAAATGATATCTGGCCAGTTTAGTAACCTTCGGATGTGCTCGGGATGGAATTTTGATAAGTAAGGTTTTACCTGCAACTTGAATTTGTTAAGAATCTTAAGTCTGATGATATTTACAATTTGTACCTCATTCCTCTGGGGTACACGGTATGATATGTTTATCTTCTTAATCTTGTGGAGCTTAATCCACATTCCTTTTCCAACCTTTGGTGATAATCAAATTGGCTGTGGTGTTAAAACTATATTTTTTCTTAGTCATGAACCTGTTCCTTAATTATTGATTGGTGCTTGATAAATATGATCTGGGTTTCAGAGATTTTAAGGGTTTCTGGAATGCTGCCGAACCAAGGATTTGGTGAACTAGACAGATTGCGACATAGAAGTCCCAGTCCTATGGGTTCAGCAAACCTTATGTCAAATGTTGCTGGAGCAGGATTGAGTGGTTGGAATGGACTTCCCCAGGAGGTAATTGTTTTTTTGATGTTATCTTTGACACTTGGATCAATGTAGCAAATGTCTTCTCTTAACTGGACTATCCTTCTATATCTTGTGGGACACGTATAGATGTTAAATCCTGTTAATGTCTGCCTAACTGAATACTGCTGTTGGGTCCAAGTGAAGCAAATGGATATAAATTTTCTTAATGTCTTCACATCGATGGAGTATGAACAGTGTGTTGTGGCAACTATTGTTAATAAGTTTTTTAATACCAATAAAATATATTAATTAGCATGCTTGCCCATTTCTGGACTAAGTGCATTAGTTTACCAAATAAATCAGCTTCTTTTTCTTTTATCTTCAGAAGTATCTCGTTATTTTGAATCCCCCTCTCC
>NW_006239235.1:145282-175854 GCF_000226075.1 Solanum tuberosum
GCTCCTCTTTTTTTTAAACCCCCCCCCCCCCTACTTCTTTTAGTAAGTACTACATACATGCTTTTTTTTTAGAAGAGTGTCAACCATATGATGAAAATCCAAAGAAAAAAAAAACAAAGTTAGAGCTTTACGGTTCTGCGTGATTGCAAGTTCAAATTTTTATTTTTTTTTAAGAAAAATAAGTGGCTGAATCCATTGGAGTATGTGGACCAAGTGTACAAGAATTCCTTACCCATTGAAGGTTACGCCTAGTTGATGTTCATAGGTTAAGGAAAGCATATATGCTTCAGCCACTTATTTCAAAACAAGTGGCATCTGGCGATAAATCATAGTCTAGAATCTAAATAGAGTGAATTTACTGTTTTTACTATCCTGAGTTCCTCACTATTTTTAATAATTGGAACTTAATAGCTGCCTGCTTTATATTTGATTATAAGTTATTAATAACTTCTTTTTGCTTTCTCAAAAAAATGAGTTAAAAGTACTCTACTAACTTAGTACTTTAGGAGTTAGGCGTCACTTTTATCTAAGGAAAAGACTCATAAGTTTCTAGATGTTGTTAAATGGAACCATAGCAGTGGCTAGATAGAGAACACGGTACCTATAGAGAAATAATACAGAGTGCACTTTGAGGCTGAGCATTCGGAGGTAGCAACATTGTCTATGCAATTTGGACGATCTTGTCCTGGAATCAAAATAATTTTTACTTGAAGCAGTTGTACTGCTCTTACACTTTCGTCTTCCTGAAATATATTATTCTACTATTAGATTTGACAAAGGGTGTATTTGACTTTTGGCATAAGTTTGGTGGAAATACCTCACAACCTGGTCTACATGGTCAGGTTCCATAACAAATAAAAGGAGTGTGTCATCTGCTCTATGCGGATGATACTATCATCTTTTGTGAACCTACAGCAGAACAGATTAGCTACATCAGAGTGATTTTGGTTTTGTTTGAAGCAGTTTCAGGGTTGAAAGCAAAACTGGGGAAAAAGTAGTCTCTTTCCGGTAAATGAGGTCCCTCAGATCCAGCAACTAGCAAATATATTGGGATGCAAAGTGGAGCATTTGCCTACCATATACCTGGGCATGCCCCTGGGTAGCAAACACAAAACAATGGAGATAATGGAATGGTAATTCTGGTGAAAATGGAGAAGAAACTTGCTAGATGGAAGGCACAATACCTATCCCTAGGGGGTAGATTGATCCTCATAAACTCTGTTCTGGACTCTTTACCAACGTATGTGATGTCCTTGTTTCCAATCCCAGCAAAGGTGATGAAAAAACTAGACAAGCTTAGAAGGAACTTCCTATGGAAAAGCAATAAGGAGGGAAAGGGTTATAACTTAGTCAACTGGAAGAATGTTCTTCTTAGCAAAGAAAGAGGGGGTTTAGGGATCAGAAATTTGAGGCTGCAAAATGAAAGCCTTTTGATGAAATGGCTATGGAGATACACTAAGGAAGATGCAGTTCTCTGGAAGGAGGTTATAGTAGCAAAATATGGAGAACTAAATCCCTGGTGTACAAAAATCACCTCTGAACCATATGGGGTGGGAGTATGGAGGACAATCAGGAACCTATGGCCACAAATGGAAGGAAATATGTATATTAAGGTGGGTAATGGAAACAAAACTAAATTTTGGAAAGATGGTTGGATAGATCAAACCTCTCTTAGAGAGCTTTTTCCAGATCTGTTTCTAATCTGTGAGAACCCTGATGCTAGAGTGAGTGATTGTTGGACAGAACAGGGATGGGACATATCTTTAAGAAGACTACTTAATGACTGGGAGGTGGAGAGGGTGGCAGCGCTACTGGAAAAACTAGCTGGAATGATTATAACTACAACAGCAACAAACAAGATCCTGTGGAAACATAGCAAGGATGGAGTCTTCTCAGTCAACAATGCCTACAAAAGAGGACTAATGGGGATGACAGGGGGCCCCAAAAATATAATTGGAACTACTTTTGGAAGAGTGACATTCCTACAAAAGTAAAGTGTTTCACCTGGTGAGTGATAAAGTGAGCATGTTTAACAGAAGAAGTTCTACAAAAGAAAGGCAGACAACTGGTTCCTAGGTGTTTTTTGTGCAACTTGACAGGGGAAACAAATAAATTTGGAACTTGTTTCTCAACATCACAAGCATGAACTGGACAATGCCAGAACATACATCAGATCTATTGAGCTGCTGGATTAGGAGGGGAGGCAGTAAGAGTCAAAAGAGATGGTGGAAGCTAACACCATCATGTATATGGTGGTCAGTCTGGAAAGAAAGAAATGGAAGGTGTTTTGAAGATAGATCCAATTCCATCCACAAAGTTAAATGGAATTGTATAGTATCTCTACTTTTTTGGTGTAAACAGCTTTGTATAGATGATATAGACCAGATCATAGATTTGATAGGAAATCTGTAATTATTCCCTTTTTGGAGGTAGCCAACATACCCTTAATGCTGAAGAATTCAATCTTACCAGTTTCAAAAAAAATAAAAAATAAAAATGGAATCTCATTGGATTCTAATGCATACACTAAAACGAGCTGTTTTTTTTTTTTTTGATTCTTCAACATTAAGGACATGCTGGAGACCTCTAGAAATATTGGGTTGATTTTGGCATACTGGTAATTTTGGCATACTGGACACTAAAAGGAGCTGCTTATTTTATGACACTAATATAATATACTAGGCCTGATTTTGTGTTCTGATTTAAATTTCTATGAATCATGTATTTCTTCCTTGTCAGCATGTAATTTGAAGTACTTGACTTATTAAATGAAGTTTTTACTCGTAGAAAGATTTTTCAAGCTACTTTTGCATAGTTATTGATTGCTTGATTTTCAGTAAACCTCTAGAAATATTGAGTTGTCTGCATGGACATACGAGCTGTCACTTCATATCGTTCATTCTTTAAAGTAAAATTGTCTATTTTAATTTGGTTGGGTTTTTATTTTAGTTTAGGTGAGAGACCTGGCAATAATTATTCAGGTTCACAAGGACTGCATTAGACAAAGAGAACAATTTTAAGCTAGATGTATGAGTGTGGTTAGTGTGAGTCGATGAGATCAACAGTGGGCCCGTGGAGAAGAATGCAGCATACCAGAACATCACTCTTTCTTGCCCCAAGGTTGCAGATTGGTTCTTTGCCTTGTAGAAGTCCCAAAAAAAGAATGATTGTATTGCAAATTGATTATCTGGTTATAGATCACAGGATATTTTTTCTCCATGTGCATCCTAATATCTTTTGTCCACAATCAAGGACTGAGCAAGGATAGCTGAGCCCTGCAATTACATGACTTGTCCTTGCCCAGTTCATTGCTTGTAACCAAAGCTTTGGACGCTGTGCAATGTTACTCACTACTAATTTTGATAAACTTTATTTAAGGAGAGAGAATGTTTAGCTGCAAAGCTATCTTCTTCAGACGTGGATATTTTCTAGGTCTTTGGTTTCCCTTCTCATGCATTTCCTTTTGGGTGCTATATGTGTCCATAAGCGGCGGAGTACGGTCATCTGATTGATCCAGAGTTGAAACAAGCATATGTCGACATTGGAGGGATCTCAAGTCTCTCATGCATTCCATGTATAATATTGCAGTCTTAAGGATGTGATTGACACAGAATATGGACACAAATTTTGGAAGCTTCAGATTATCTTTTGATAACAAGGGTGATGTGACTGTCGAATTTAGCTATATTCTGAATATATTTTGGGAACAGAGATGTTTGACTCATCGTATTTGTATTATCTCTTGGGTTTCTCCATCCGGACATCAATTTCTCATAATACCAGAAAATTGACCCCCAAAAAAACAATATAGGTGAACCCGTAAAATGCAAAATTGGTTCCCTGAGAATTTTTGTTTTATCACTTCTCCGGGTATAGTAATTTGAAGGTAAGAATGCGGGATTTTGGCTGGACAATGTGTGAAGATACAGACGGTTTCTAGCTCGTTTTGGAGGCTATTATCGCATACCGATTGTCACATCAGTTATAGTTATACTGGTTGTCACATCAATTATAGTTAAGGTTAATACTCTGACTGGTTTCAGCAGTATAGCTGTGTGCAGTTTGCTCCTGTTGAACACTTTCAGGACTGATAGTTTCTTTTTTTGTGCTTAATTATCTCTCAGTCGGCATCCTTCTTTATTTTTACAATCCAAAGTGCCAAGCATTTTGTGCTGTCAGATAACTGGTTCTCTTCTTCTTTGCTAGTTATTTTTCCTTGTTTTATCTAAAATACCAATTCTCAAATTTGTTACAGAGGTTGAGTGGACCTCCTGGAATGTCTATGGACTGGCAAGGGGCCCCAGCAAGTCCTAGTTCGTACACTGTGAAAAGAATATTGCGGTTAGAAATTCCAGTAGACACTTATCCAAATGTAAGGCTGTTAGTGCTGTTGTTTAACCACAGTTTGCTTTGGAATAGGTATATAGCTTAGTAGTATAGGCTTGTGTGAACTTTGAACTAACTTCATTTTGGATTTCAGTTTAATTTTGTCGGGCGACTTCTTGGCCCCAGAGGGAATTCATTGAAACGGGTGGAAGCTACCACAGGATGCCGTGTTTTTATTAGAGGAAAAGGCTCAATAAAAGATCCAGACAAGGTAGTTTTCATCTTCTTTTCTTTCTCACTACTGTTGGATTGTGTGGTTGATTGTATCACAACTATAACTGTAGAGATATATAAACTATTCATTGTTAGAGCCAATGATTGTCAGGTTTTTCCGACTTCAATTTGGTTTGGAGTCTTGGCAATTGATTGATTAATTATCAGATCTTTTACTTATTACTTCTACCAATTTGAATAAATAAGTGAATAAATGTCAGGTTACCACATCCTTTTGATGGGCTGCAATTTTTCCCTTAGCATTTCAAAAAAGAAGTGCAGCTGGATCTTTCTATTTGCTATAGCTTCCTCACATTAATCCTTTTAAGTATATTTGTATAAGAAGGGTGTGACTTACCTATCAACCAAGGTCTTAAATATGAAGTGACCCATCCAAAGTGGATATTTAGTGTGGAGATGTATTTGAGTGACTGCATTGAAGTGCCTTTTGATAAAGCAAGATTCTAGACAATCAAAGGACAGAGAGTAGAAATGGTGAAAGAAGTTGAGTGCTAGTTCTTGGGATGCATGAAATAAAAACAAGCTATTGCATCTGATAATAAGTGCTCTTTAGTTCAGAGAAAACCAAAAGTTGTGTGAAATACATGTCAGTATAGTGGAACTCGATAAACCAAGAAGATCATACTGCATCTATCAAATTTCTGTTTAATGTTAGTTCCCTTATGATTTTTTTGTTTATTGTTACTAACAATGTTAATTGGAATATAGACCATATTTTGGTATTTGAAGTTTAGTTACTACAGAACTATGGCTTTTTTTTTTGAAATAGATAACTTTGTATTATATCATAAAACAGTACATGGGTTGTACTGCACATACAGATGTCTTAATTTCCAGTGTTTTCAGTCTATATTGAGCCTTAAACATCAATTATAGATACTGTCATCGCAGTATAACTGATTACACCAAAAACATAAAAATAAAATGCAGCACAACTGAACCTTCTGGACACTATTTTCTATGCTCTCAAAATACCTAGAATTCTTTTCTTTCCAATTAGTCCACCATATACTTGCAAGGATAATTCTCCATCTGTTTCTGTCCTTTGCATTCACCCTTGCTGCCTCCCAACTCTTTAAAGACTTTGAAACCTTTCTGGGCAAGGTCCAAGAGATGCCTTTGAGGTTTAAAAAAACCTCCATAGTTGTTGGGTATACTTGCAGTGTAGGAATAAATGGTTCACCAAGTTATCCTCACAAAGGAAACATTTAGAGCATAATGTTATCCCTCTTTTCGTCAAGTTATCTTGAGTCAGAGCAGTTTCTTTGGCCCACAACCATATGAAGCATGAAACTTTATGAGGTATTCTGCTTCTCCATATATGTTTTCATGACCGATTGTGTATTTGTGGGTTTGTCTGATCCATCAACCTATAGGCTGAGTTAACTTTGAATTTTCCTATGCTATTGCCCTTCCATCACATAACATCTTCCCCTGTTTGTCGCCCATTGAAAGCTTCCACAATGTTGAAAAATTCGGACACTCCTACTATTTCCCCATCATTGAATTGTCTTCTGAAATTAAAGCTCCACCCCTGATTTATCCATAACTATGCTATGGTATTTTTTCGTCCCAGAACTATATTATATATGTTAGGGAAAAGTACTTCTAGCCTCTAGGTTTCCCTTTTCATGTCACTCATCTTTCCAGAATCTTGTCTTGCTTCCATTTTAAACTTTGATCCTTGCATTACTCTTAGCTTCATCCCATAGGCCTCTTATTGATCCCCACAAACTTACTCCATAAGGTGTAGTCACTTCTATGTCATTCACATATCTGCACCTTCATATTTTGCACTTATTACCCTTTCCATAGCATCTGATTATCATTGACAATTTCCACAACCCCTTTATTCTGAAAACTTTACTCTGCACCTTTAGGTTCTTTATCCCTAAACCCCTGTCTTCTAGCCAGTTATCACTACTTTCACTTCACCAGATGAAAGCCTTTCCTCTCCTTGTTTCCATGCCATAGTGATTTTCTCCTAATATTGTCCAGTCTCTTGATGACTCCTGCTGGTATTGGGAACAAGGTCATCATGTAGTTGGCAAGGCATCTTGGACAGAAACGATGAGAGTCGGTCTGCCTCCCAAGGACAGATATTGAGTTTTCCATCTAGCCAATTTTTTTTTCAAAGTTCTGCCCCACACCATTCCATATATCAACAAAGTTGAATCTGGCACCTAGAGGCATGCCCATGTAAGTTGTTGGCAGAGCACCAATTTCCCCACTAAAGAATGCTGCTAGGCAGACCATATTTGTGACTTCATTGATTGGATACACCAAGCTCTTCCTCCAATTGATATGTAGTCCAGAAATTCCTTCAAATAGAATTAGCATAACCCTCAGATATTTTAGTTGTTGTTCCTCAGCATCACAAAAAACTAGGGTATCATCTGCATACCATAGGTGTGTCTATGTCACCTCCAAACTATCACTACCCTCTCTGGCAACATCAGAACCTTTCAATCAGGCTTTGTTGTTTTTTGTTTTGATCATACTATTCACCCCTCCATAGTGTGACTAAAAACAAAAAAGGTGACAAAGGGTCACCTTGCCAGAGACTTCTCTGAGTATTGAAAAATCTTGCAGGGGATCCACTAATAAGCACCGAAAACTTGACAGTTGAAATACAATACTTTATCCATCTCAACCATTTCTGCCCGAAGCCCATTCTTTCCAACATCTTCAGAAGGTAGTAGATAGCTCCAGTTGACATGATCATATGCATTCTCTATGTCCAGCTTGCCTAGTATACCAGGTTTCTTCTGGTTGATTCTAGAATCTACACCTTCATTAGTAATCGACACGGCATTCTGTAGTAGCTTCCACCCGTTTCATTCGCAATCAGCACATCAGTTAGAGACTATTCAATTTGTAGACTCATTTCTTGGTAGTTTACTGTATCTTGTGGAGTCATCTGTGCACGCTGTATCATTGGAGTTCTAACATATTTTCATGATTAATAATTTCAAGGAGGAGAAACTAAGGGGAAGACCAGGATATGAGCACCTGAATGAACCACTCCACATTTTAATTGAAGCTGATTTGCCAGCCAGCGTTGTGGATATTAGATTGAGACAGGCACAGGAAATCATAGAGGAGTTGCTCAAGCCGGTGGTATGTATCTCAGATTTGTTCCCTCTTTGTGGTTTTGTATCACTTTGTTGCATATTTGAGAGCACCCAAAAATGAAATAAGTTTACAGTTGATTGTAGAGAAGCTATAATTTTGTTACCTTATTTTTTTTATTTTGGGAAAAGGTCAACTATAGAGGTGGTTGACCACGACAACTATTTTAAGTAACTTGACCTTTAACATATTTGAATATTGAGATATCATCAGTGGCTTCTACATAGAATTTATTTACTTCCCTTTTTTCTTTTGATGAGAAGAAATTCTCCTATTAGGTGCACTTCTTTTTTGCAGCAAATGAGTATTTAATTTTTTGCAATGCTTTTATCTACAGGATGAATCAGAGGACTACATAAAGAGACAGCAATTGCGTGAACTGGCGATGCTAAATTCAAATTTCAGGGAAGAGAGCCCTGGACCAAGTGGCAGTGTCTCTCCTTTCAATACTAGTGGCATGAAACGTCCCAAGACTGGCCGTTGAGAGAAATGAGAAATTGAAGTTGTTGATGCTAAGAGAGGTTTGTACTCCTCGGATAATGAGAGGCATGCCTGGGCATTCCTCTCAACATACATCATATCCGCATCACTACCTAAACCCAAGCTATAAATAGACACAGGTCCTTGCGGGTGATTTTTGGTTTGCTTTTGGGTTTTATTTATTTTTTCAACAACAGAAATGAAAAAAAAAGAGAAAAGGAAAATTAGAACTTATGGTTTATACAGTTGGCTTTTTTATTTAGGTTTGGTCATGTCAGTCCCTTGTAAACTTCATTGATTTATTCTTGTGTTAGTAATTGTAGTGTGAAATATGCTGTTATTGGTACATGGTAGCATTAGCAGTTTGAAGCCGATAGGTCTTTCCTTCATTTTGTTGGAGTCGTACATTTGGACAACTATTATCAAAGAGACACCAATATTGGTGCTTTGACTGGAGTTGGATTTATGTATATTCACCTATTAGTGCAACATGTAATATGTTGAAATGCGACAATATTTTAAATTCTTTCTTGGATGATCTGTTTGTTTCTTGTGCTAGGAAATAAGAATTGGCCCAAAGGTATCATCCATAGAAAGGTTCTAAAAGGGGTTGAGAGCATATTATAGAGTCCGGAGCCTAAAGGACAAAAAAAATTGACTAAAATTTTGAGAGGGCACATCAAAAAAATTTCTAACCAAAAGGGCAAAATTGCTATTGATGTAGCGATTTTTTTTTGACGTCGTTAACAAATTAAAATCGCTGTCCTATCAGTGATTTTGTCCAACTTTTTTTTTTCCAGAAAATCGCTACCCGTGCAGTGTTTTTGCGATTTGTTTTTAAAAAAATAAAATAAAATCTCTGCTATGGCAGCGTTTTTATAAAAACGATTTTTTTTAAATCGCTGCTGTTGCAGCGTTATTATAAATTTTGTGGAAAATTTTTAATTTATTTTTTTAGAAATCGCTGCCAAGGCAGCGATTTTAGTGAAATATTTTTTTATTATTTTTTAAATTCAATTTTTTTTTTGAAATTTCTGTCAACTCGTCAACATCTAATTGTAAATTTTTTATTTTTAAAAAAAAATCATTTTAGTAAAAAAAAATTTAAAAAAAAGGGAAAATCGCTGCCAAGGGAGCAAAATTCCCCTCTAACTTTTTTTTTTAAATATCGCTACTGACGCAGCGATTTCATAAATAAAAATTGTCTTATATATTCATGATCATTATTTGAATTGAAGTGTGCAAGATTACAATATGGGAGAGCCTAGCCATTCTTCCATGCACTTGAATTTTTTTCTACCGGAGTCAACGGATAGGTAAATAATGTAATGTTTTCTTATTTCTTAAATTATTTTTTTTAATATGCAATATATTTATATTATTATATTTTATAGATGTGACCAACTTCAAGATGCAGTGAATTATTGTACACAAATTGTGAATAATAATGTTATGGGTGATGAACGAGTTGATGAGTTGCATAGTGATGAACCTTTGGAGCATGAATTAACAGACAATGATGAAATGTATGAGGATGATGATGATGATGTGGATAGTGCACCTAATGCACCCGTTGAAGATCAAAGTGTTAATCATCATTCTACAGTGATTCCATACTTAGATCACACTGAAGAAAGTATAGAAGATTTTATCTATACAAGAGATGATGGTTCTATCCGAACGGCACTTTGGAATCCAAACAATCCTAAATATAGTTTGATTGTTGCAAACTAAATATTTTGTAGTTATTTATTTATTTATTTATTTATTTTATATTGATTAACCTAATTTGTATATGCAACTAGGTATGCTATTTATGAATAAGAAGCAAATGAAATCTATCGTAAGAGCATAGTCTTGCAATAAAAAAAGAATTTCTTTGTGATCAATCCAAGAGTAAAAGTTGGAGAGTTATTTGCAAGCGTCATGAGTTGGAGTGTAATTGGATGATTCGCTTTAGAGAGATTTCAAGTGGTACATGAAAGGCATACAAATCAAAATATTGTCTCCTGCAGCATGTGAATGGTTAAATGAATTTCCTTTGAAAAAATGGATAATGTATAAGGATGGTGGTCGTAGATGGGGTGTCATGACGACAAATGTGTCTGAGTCATATAATGGTTTATTGAAAAAAGCTCGGGGGCTTCCTGTGACTGCCATGGTTCGAATGACGTTCAAAGCTCTTGTTGATCGTTTTGTCGAAAGAAACAACCTTGCAATCGCATTACTTCAAAGTAATATGTCGTGGCCTCTTGCAATAGATAAAAAATTTAATGATTATTATCAAAGAGCTCAAGGGCACACAGATATGATGACTTACAACACTGGTGATGGAGTATTTTCTTACTTTTGCTCATGATGGTAAAGGTGTAAATGTCCACAAGGTTACTGCAAAAGGTAAGAAATGTTGTTGTGGAAACTAGAGAAATTATCATATGCTTTGCTCGCATGTCATTAAATTTTGTGGACTTCGCGGAATCGAGCCAAAGTCATATGTAAGTAAATTCTACAGTACAAAATATTACAAACAAACATACACTGAGACATTTACCCCAGTGGGTGATGAAATGTATTGGCCGCCAACTCCTTTTAATTTAATTGCAAATACTGAATATTTGCGGACATGTGGTATGCAAGTAATTGAAGTCGACTTAAGAATGATATGCATATAGCTCCGGCTCGCATGGCCAGAAAATGTAGTGTTTGAAAGGAAACATGTCACACAAAGGCACGATGTCCTACTCGATTTTAAATATATTGTCTATGTTTTTAAGATGAATGTAATTTTTCTGTCTTGTTATTAATATTATAATATATCATTTTTAAATACTTGTTGACATGAATTTAATCTGTCTTGTTGTAATTTAAATATATTGATTAAATTAATCTTTCAAATGAGTTAAAAAGTAAAAAGATAATTTAATATTTTGTAAGTACACTACATTTATATTATAATTCTATAATTGATTTGACCTAACTTAAAAAATAATGATTTGACCTAACTTAAAAAGTAATGATTTGACATAATTTAAAGGAAAAAAACATTCAGCAAATGTTGAAAATAAAGAGGAGAATCTCACTGCAATAACAATAAATTTCAAACTCTTTGTTCAAATTTACACGAAACAACAAATTTCAACACACATAAAAATCTGATTTACTGCATACAACTCTTTAGCCTTTCGAATAAAGATACATAAAAATTATTCTTCTGAGTTTTCCGAATCTTCTACGTCTTCATTTTCGTCTTCATTTTCAGAATGTTTCTCATTTTGATAGTGACTACCTGTTCCATATCTAGTTGATTTGTGTAGCCTAGATGTTCTTTGAGGTGGATTTTCTCTATAAAAAATTAAGTGAAGCTTCAGCATTAAATCTTGGATCATGGGACACGGTTACCTATAATACAATACAATATAATATAATTAAATAAATATGCACAAAAAATTAAGAAAAAATTATAAAATTTCTATGAAAATTATCATACTTACATTTGAAAAATTCAATCTCCCACCAAATGGAGAATTATGTATAGGAAATTCACGCATACCATGCTGAATACCATATTGAGATATGTTGAATTGCGCAAAATCAGATATCGAAACATGTGGAGTTACAAAACCAACTGTTTCCTGACTTGAAAAATTAGCATTAGTGTTAGAGGGCCCTGCAGAAAAATCAAACGTGGGATAATAAGGCTCGGGAGTACCCACCAAATGTGTGTTATTATCAACCAAATTATCTCCATCAATCAAATGATGCTCCGCACGATTTCGACCACGACCTTCACCAGCGCTCCTTCTACCTCGATGTGCACCATCTCTAGGTGTTGTTTGTCGCGATCGGCGAGAGTGGGAGGATTGTAATCAGGAGCAAAGCTCAATCGCGTTCCCTGGAAGGCCGCATTCATTGACTCCATTGAAATACGAGCGACTTCCTCCGCATATTGTCTCATTTCATTAGATTGCATTTCATGACACTTAGTCTATAATGAATAAAAAAATATTAATAACAAAAAAATTGTTAAAGATCGATATAATAATTTAAAATTTACATAATATACATACTAATGCCTCGTGTCTTCCTGCCATGTGTTGATACCCTTTTTGTACAACATGTTGTGAATTTCCAATGAACATGCGGGAATACCTCATGTACCAACGAAAGTAATCTGCTTGATCACTTACAAATGGAGGTCGAAATATACGATTTTGACGTTGTTCCCATAAATATTGTGTAGTTAAACGCATCTATATCCTTTTGTTTTATTTTGGATCGTTTATCACGCTTAAAATGATGTTTGGAAAATTGGGTACACGATCCAGGAACATGTTGTAAATAACCAAGCTGTCTCACAACACGATCAACCATGTGCCACTCACGATAAATTTCACAAATAAGTGGCACATGTGCCATCCAGACAGATTGTCCTGACCGACACCACTCAGGCAATCCATTAATAACATCTTCTGAATAAGGTTGCCACATAAACTATAAAAAAAAATGTAAGATAATTATTAAATTTTTTTGACAAAAAAATAAAAACAAGTATGTACATTAATTAAAACAATCTTATGAAATATTTATTTTGTACTATTATGTCATATAATATCTTATTTTGAGGACCTACCAAAAATCTATGTATATGTCATTATATTCACAAGATTTTCTTGGATAGTGAGATATAAGTGTGAATAGTTAAAAATTTAAATAAAATGGGCTACAAATATGAATAGTTAAAAATACTAATAATATTTAAATACCTGATTATCAGTTAGATTATCTAGTACATCCCTAATCGCACCGATTACAGTTCGTGCCTCATTTTGATGATTTCTACGTCGCGTCCATTTACGTGCAAGCGCAGTTGAAGCCTCAAGTTGATTGGTCCTTAGAGATTTCGGTAATGGTTGCAGGGGAATAATACGTTTCCATGCCCAAATCTACAATAAATAAAATTCAGCATTTCTTAGAATACAATTAAATTTAAAAGTGCATATTACTAGTATATAAAAAATAATTTTAAAAAAATGTATACCTGCATTAAAGAGAGAAATCCACAAACTTAATTTGATTGTTTCATTGATGCACGACGTAAGCAATTACACAAATATGATAATGCGGCTGCTCCCCATGCTTGTGTTGACATCACATTTAAATTTTTCATGTCAATCAAATGGTCTAAATTAAGCTTCTTATTAGATTTATCTGGAAATATTGATCCACCACATAACCATAATAAATATAATCTAAACTTTTGTTGCACCTCATGCTCAGTTGAATGATCAATAATATCATCTAAACCTTCTATATGCTCAATTAATTTATATGTTAACAATCTACTAACACCAGAAAAACAATCATTATCGGGTAACCATCCCGTTAATTCAAACATCATTTCTTGTATACCCAAAACTCCTAAAGTATCAGTGCCATTTAAAATTATAGGACTACCATCTATTACCATTCCGAACAAAATTTCTACATCTTGTAAAGTTATGGTACCCTTGTCAGTTCGCATGTGCAAGGTATGCGTTTCTAGACGCCACGTTTCAATTAAAACAGAAATTAATCCGGAGTCATACAACACACATCCTATATCAAGAATTCCTTTAAACCTACAATTTTCAAAATACCGATGAATGCGAGGATGTAATGAATGATATTTTATATGTGGCCAAAATTCAACATCACCGCGATGGGTATATAAGCAAGGATTCTCTTCTCTTAAGCTACCGTTACAAATTCCTTCGAAACGATGATGAACTTGAATTGTTAATACATCATACTCCACTGGACCAGGATGTACGTAATATTTGACTGATGCATATCTATATACAAAATATAAAAATAAGTGTTAATGTTAATATAATTATTTAAAGATGAATGTATTCACAATACCATATAAAAGTTAAAAATTAATTCTTAAAATTAAAAATAAAATAAATCCAAACTTACCTACCTTATAGAGGAAAGACTTTTGAAAAAAATTGAAAAAGTTTGAAAGGAGAGTTGAAAAATTATACATGAAGTTTGAAGGGAGACTTCAACCAATTTATAAGAAAATTTTAAATGAAACATGTAAACTTTTTCTATTTTTTAGGCATGCATGTGAGTTGGAATTTTTTTTTTAATATGACATGTGAATGTTTGAACAATTAGAAAAAGAAAAAAAAAAATTGGAAGGAAATTTCGCTGCTTGTCAGCGAAATAAAAAAAAATTTTAATACGATTTTTAAAAAAAATAATTGGCAGCGATATTTAAAAAAAATATATATAAAAAAAAAAGTTTCGCCGAGGCAGCGATTTCTAAAAAAAATTAAAAAAATTATAATAACGCTGCAACAACAGCGATTTAAAAAAAAATTTAACGAAAATCGCTCCCAAGGCAACGATTTCCAAAAAAAAAAATTATTTTTATAAAAACGATGCCATAGCAGCGATTTTAATTTTAAAAAAAAAAATCGCAAAAACGCTTCACGGGCAGCGATTTTTTTTAAAAATAAAATAAAAAAAGTTGGACGAAATTGATGATAGGGCAACGATGTTGCCCTTTTGGTTAGAAAAAAATTTGATGTGCCCTTTTGAAATTTTTGTCAAATTTTTTTGCCCTTTAGGCTCCGGACTCGCATATCATACTATAGCTCAATGCATGATTTATGAGAACCATCAAAGGTGCATCTTTTGATATAGAATAAGATTAAATGCACTAATGGCTTTATGAGAACCAACAGAGGTGCATCTTTTGAAATCAAATAAGGTTAAATGCACTTGAGCTCTTTTCATGCCCTTGTGCAATCTCTTTACTTTCTAATGGCTTTAATTGAGACTTTCCCATCGATAAGGATTTGAGCTTTACTATTTCTACTACCTGATAGATGAGGTATAGGTGGAGAAATTGGAGCACACGATTTTGCAGAAGTTCCTTAGGGGTCAACTCAGTTGGATGATCTAGAGTATGAAAGAAAAAATAAATTCTTAAATGTCTGTAGTATCTCATTTATAGAAGTGGAGTCCTCATAACAATAAAAAAGATTCCACTGACATGGTTTCATGGACTCCCTAAAACACTTCAACTTTGTGCTTTGATATCAAATTTGTCACCCCCCCTTCCCGAGCCTGCACCCTAAACGTGATCAACACCTGATGCCATTTCTAACGTGAGGATATTCATAACATGACATGAAACTGTGCATACACTTAGACATGAGCGTAATGCATAATTTAAAAATATTCTCTTTGAAAAATTCATCATGATAAAGAGGATAAAGTCTTAAATAAAAACTATTCATGAATAAATTATTGATGTTTCGAAGAATAATGACACCAAGGTCAAATTAAAATACATGATTGTTTGTCTATCTATGAAACCTTAACATAACTGAGTAGTGTTTATTGGCACAAGACCCTCGATTTATGTTTGGCTAATCAGTTAATCACTATCTACTGAGCTGAGCTCAATATAACTAAGAGGGTGTTTGGATTGGTTTAAAGTTGGTCAAACCTACATTTAAGTCAGTTTTTGACTTCTAGAAGTGTTTGAAAATATAAAAATAACTTAAAATAAGTTAGGAAATGTTTGACAAAGTTAAAAATAACTTAAAATAAGTTTAAAATGTCTTAAAATAAGTTAAAAACCAAAAGTAGACCTCCCCCTACTTTTTATTTTTTGACTTAAAAATTATTTAAGTTAGACTTTTTATTTTTGACTTGAAAACTTCTTTTTTAAGCCTATATAAATGGGCTCTAAGTCCTATACGATCAAGGAGGACTCACTTAAGCTGAGAAAAGTAGAGCTAACAAATCTTCGTAGTATTGGATCCAAATACCTGAATATGCACATAAAATGATATAACGCGGATGACGTCACTACATGAAATGCACAATATGTAAAATAGTTGAATTGAAATGGTACTATAATAGGTAAAGTTGAACAACTAAATGTGAATATGATAGACGTCAAGAACATAAAATATTAGAGTATAAAAAGTATAATAAACATATTATGATTATCTAAATCACTTAGTAAAACTAAAGAGCTTAAACTGAACTTTTGAAACTGAGAAATCGATAACTAAATGAAATATTGGCTAACTGAATATATATATATATATATATATGCAATACATTTCTCAAAATCTTTACAACTGGTGGGCAAAATAATATATCATAAAACTACAACTCATAAGAATGATTTTTTTTTAAAATTTCGTAAGATATTTAGGTTAACCCAACATAACCATCATGGGAGCATATGGAGTCTGATCTCGATCCGATCAACTAAGCCATTGACACGTCTAAATTACACCTCCCTAATGAAGTATAAGAAGTCGTTGTTCAAATAAAGAACCTAACAGAGGTTAGGGTCAATCCAACGAGGAATGAGGTCTAGACTTAGGCTATTTAACTGTTGATTGTACTTTTAGTCAGATTATTTCCATAAAAAGGGGGATTTTGTAATACAAAATCTATGTTGATTTAGTTGAATAACAAGTAACCAAGTAAACAAGATTTAATGTTTTGTTAAGTCAATAGAAGATGCAACTAGGGTGGACATGTTCCCCACAAGTCCTTAACGCAGTAAACCTTATAGTAGTAATTCTATCTAGTGTTTAACATGCAAAATCAGTAAGTTTTGTATCTGCTAAGTGATTGGTCGTCCAAATAGGGAATTTCACCACACAACTTTGTCGGCCTACGGTCGTATGCTTTACTAACCCTTACCTTTGACCCCATATTAGCCTCCAATTCCACCATTTAGGGCAAGCTCTTGGCATTGAGGTATGATAGTTTTCATCCATGGAGCCCTTTCCTCCATGGAGTTCTCAAATTCTCTAATTTACAAAGTTAGAATCCCCCAATTAAGTTAAGATTTTTCTTCCATGTCATGGGTTCCTTTATATATTGATTTATTTGATTGGGTTATGAATTATTATGCATGAATTGAGTTATATTCCATGATTTTAGGATGAATCCCAATGAACCCATGCTTAACCCATGTTTTCTAGATATTGATGATTGAAAGTGAGTTTTGAACTATGAAGGTGAATTATGGAATTATGCATGTTCTTATGGAATTGATGAGATAGGATGTAATTGCATTAAGAGTAAAAACATATATGTTATTGTTGTGGTTAATTGATGTGAAAGGATTGCTCACATAACTACCTCATTCATGCATATGAAAGGTTTTCTCACATAAAAGAATTCTAAGGTTGAAAGGTCTTCTCACCTAAAATGAATTAAAGTTAAGGAGCTATTCTAATAATGAGGCAAGCGGCGATTACCCATGACCTCTAATGAAATACAAGAGGTGATTACTCATGTCACAAGATGTAAGGACAAGAGGCGATTACCCAAGTCCCTTAAAGAAAAGATGAATAAGAATAATAAATATTCAGTGGGAGTTATGCTTAGCACCGAGTGGACAAGTGGTGATTACCCATGTCCCATAAACTATGTGCCAACATATGATTGTCGAGATAGACATTAGCTAGTGGATCCACGTAAGCTAGAAGTTCATGGTCTTACCTTGACATGTAGGACACCCTTTTTCGGTGCGGGAGATACCAAATTCCATGTTAATAGCTCACATAGTCTTACATGTCAGTTAAATGTAATTATCCCACATTAATGAATCAAGGTTAATTCATAAGCATCTCACATGCGTTTTAAGATGATGTCTACTTGCATTGACCATGTTTTATGACTATGTTTACTAGCTCTTTCATATTATGTTCTAACTTGGTTATTGCGTAGTACAAAAATGTCCCTTTATCATGATTTTTACGCTTCATGCATGGCTATCTTACTTGGTACATATTTGTGCTAATTGCTCTTGCCAACATTTTCCCCAAATGTAGGGACCGAACTTACAGATTCGCACTTCTGTGACTAGGGATCTCATAAAGAAGCTTGAAGATTGGTGAGTCTTCATGTTTCGAGGACCGAGCTTGGTTTCCCTTTTTGTCTTTACTTTCAGTTTTGAAACTTGATGTACCGGCTACGCCATGATCATTCTTATGTACTAGATGGCTTTGAGACAATGTTTAGATTTTCGATTTTCTCTATAAAAGTTTTATATGTTGAAACTCTCTTTTAAATCTCTTATATTCTATATTATCTTGTATGACGAATGCTAAGTGGATTGTATGGGGCCTCTCGGGGTCTTATACGCCATGTTACGTCTAGGAGCTACCTTGGATCGTGACATTCACCCTATTTCAAGCCTAAAATACCCTTGAGATCTTGCATGAACTAGGTTATGTGATGATTGGAAAATATAGGCAAACCTATAGGACAAAGCTTGCATGTGTTTCTCCTTTGAAGAGAATGAGAGTTGCATTGATTCCTTATATCTTTGTTGATTTGCTTTATGAGCGCATGGAATCGTTCTGGATGTGAGTGCAATGTATTTATTGAAACAATTTCATGCATTAGATAAGAGGCTAAAGTGAGCTTGAGCTTGTGTTGAGAATGGCTAGTCATCATTTGAAGCTTTTTTTTTTAATCATGATTGGGTGTAGCATGTTGTTGAGAGTAGTCTTGCTATGACACTTACATGTTATCTCTTATTGAGTGTTGTTGTAGACACCCTTATTGAGCTAATTTTGTTCTTGATTTACTTGAGGACAAGCAAAAATTTAATTTGAGGGTATGGATAAGTGGTAGATTTGCAATATAGGTATATTTAGCTTAATAATTAGTGTTCTCAATGCCTAATTTTGTTCTATTCTAATAAAATATTGATGATTTATAACTATGAAGGCAAACAGACAAGGCAAAGATTGCTGTTTGAAAGAATAGCCAAAAATACAAAAAGAAGTGCAAACTATACATTGTTGATCACCTAACAAGAAAGGTGGATTGCCTAATGAGCACGACCTCGTCCAAAATGATAATGCATAGCACTTGTGTCTATCGAATCATGATCGGCGAACACCGTTAGATAAGGCGATGCGCTGAATGAGAAAGTCGGTCTTGCTAAACATCACCAACAATGACAGTGTAAGAAGAAAAGATTGAATGCTCGAAAGGCGAACCAAAGTGGTACTTGGAAATTCGCCGAATGTGAAAGGCTGACTCAAACGAGTTCACAAACTAAGGTTCAAACACATGAAGCCTAGAACATGAAAAGGCGAGCTGAAGAGCAAGAGGCGATTCATCGAACGAGCTCGGCAAGCCCGACTTATATCGCCGAATGAGACGTGCATTGAGTTTTTGAGCCAAATTTTGAGAAAGTATAAACAGCCCAAAGGAGAGAGAAATTAAAGAGTCGAAGAAGAGAGGTCATGAAATATTAGTTCTGAAATTGAGTTTGAGAGAGAAATTTTAACCCTTGTGAAGAACAATTTCTAGCTTTTCGGGGTTTTTTTTATTTTGCTCTTGAATTTGATAAATTGAAGTTGAATCCAAAATGGGTTTAGTTGTAATCTTTCATGGAAAGTATATTTTCATTGCTTTTTGTGATGGGTGGCTAAAACCCCAAGATCTAGGGGTGCAAATATGGGGTTGTGCAATTATGGGTTATGTGTTGATTTAATGTAGTACGTATTGTGTTATGCTCTGTTTTGCTGCTGTTCGTACATGAATTTGGGCTAATTAGCATGGGGTTATTTTATGGGTTAAAATTGCAAACTTAATTCCTACTTCAGATCTCTGGTCGATGCTCGAAAGAGATTGATTGGAGTGGGTAATTAGTCTGGTACTAGAAATTTAGGTTTGATGCATGTAACTTGCTTGAAAATAAAGGTTGTGGGTCCAATCTATTTTCCCTATTTCTGCATCGAAAGAGAAAATAGAGTAAGGTATTGAGCAGTTTAGTTTGGCATCTAGATGAGACCGAAAAGAGATTTTATGCATAGATGCTTTGAGGTTGAAAGATGATTAGCGTCATTGAGGATGACCTAGCCTATTCATGAATGCTCGTCGCTATAGAGCTGCACAATACCCCTACGTGACATTGATTTGCAATCTCTGCAACCTTAGATTGCTTGTTTACTCTTGAATTCTTTGAAAATTTAGTTTAATTGCGATAATTGATAACCAAAGCTTTTTATTAAATTAGTAGAGTCATCCACCCACTTGTTCTTACTATTACAAATGATAAATTTTACAATCCAAATTTCTTGAAAGGAATGTTCTATGATATACCATTCTAAGTGGGATTCGACCCCGACTCTTCGTTGGATTTTTATTGACTACGAGCGCTATCTCTTTTAATTGGTTTTAAGGAGGACACTTGAGCGTTATCACATTGCTTCACATGATGTCCAGCTTTTTCGCACAGTTGACAAGTGACCCTGGCTCGATTATTTCGGCCACCAAAATAACCTCCTTGATAACCTCCATTTTTATTCCAATTGAAAGAAAGGAAATTTCTTTGATTGGAGCATGAGTTAGCGGTATTTCGATTGGAATTCCGATTGGTGTATGCGGGAGGTTTAGCAGCAAAGTTCGCCATGGTTGGCGCCACATTTTGGATGATCGACGAGTCAAATGAGCTTCAAAGTCAATCAAATTGTCATGAAGCTCTGGAAAGGTCTGTTTTAGGAGCACAAAGTGCAGAGGCAACTCTATCATACTCGGAAGGAAGGCCATGTACGACATGAATAAAAATTTCATCAGCGGAGATGTGAACACCAACTGAAGCAAGCTTGGTGCAAATCTCTTTGATTTTCTGCAATTACATAGTAATAGAGAGATTTCTCTTTTGAATAGTATTGAAGTCTTCTCTCAAACTCATTATGTGAGAACACGACGACTTCACATAAGTCGTGGCAAGGTTTTGCCAAAACACATAGGAAGTTTTGTCATCAATAACAAATGGTATAATTTCTGGTGAAAGGGATGCAACCATGCGCTTCTAATGAGATGATGTTGTCATTTATAGACCGAGATAACTATGGTGGGTGGTGGGTGGTGGATGGTGGTTCATTTCTAAACTGAAGAAAATCATAGGCTCGCATAAGTCGTGGCATGGTTTTGCCAAAGCACATAGAAAGTTTTGTCATCAGTAACAAAGGACATAATTTCCATTGAAATGGATGCAACCATGACACTTCTAATGAGATGGTCTTGTCGTTTGTAGAGCGAGATAACTGTGGTGGATGGTGGCTGATTTATAAATTGAAGAGAAACATAGTCAGTAAGCAGTGTTTCTTATTGATATTGCCAAGATTGGTAGTTGGTGGTGGTGAGTTTCAATGGGGCTTTGAGAAGCGGTGTTAATGGAGATAAGTTGATCATTATTGTTCAAGGAGATGATGTTGTTAGAGGGTGCAACAATATTTGGAGTAGTTTTGTTTGTTGGGTTTGGGAGGGAATTAGAGGTGCCCTTCGAATAAGTCATGACTGTTGAAAAAAAAACTACTGCCCAGAAAACGTTTTGGCTGTGAAGCGGAATAGCCACGATACCATATAGTAGTTTAATGAAGCGATAATAGATGATTTATTAATACTGAATGGTGTATTTATACAAGAGGGTGGATTCATAAGGACCAGGAGGGAAATTAATACAATCAATCAATATAAGTGAGGATCTTTACTGTTATGAATAAGTTAAAACTATGGAAACTAAATCTGTAAATAAGGAATGCAATAATATACCATTGATCTAAGATATATCTCTAATGGTCTTGTCATATATTTTGAAGTTAAATTTGAAATTTAAGTTTCTTAAATTAGATTTTAAAAATTTGAAGTTGCATTTGAATATGTAATAATTTTTTTAAAAAAGACTTATCAATAAAAATTCCAAAACCCCAAAAACTAATCTCAATTAATTATGAAAACCTTAAAATAATTGAAAATCGGATTTTAAAAATTTAATTAAATTCATGGTAAAATAGATAAATTTAATAATAAATATCAAAATTTAAAAATAAATTAAATTTATGGCCATATATATAAATTAAATAATCGATGGTCAAATACTAATTTAATTTGTTGATTCGGTGAATTTTGCGCGTTTTGTTAAGTAAAAAATAAAAGAAATTTTAAAAGTATTTTAGGGACCTTTTTTTTCCGGAAGTTGAGATATTTTAGATCCACTTTTTATTAAAGCGTGATATTTTTTTTGAGCAACTTTCACATATAACAAACATAAAAATTATATTTGTATGTTATAACTATAGTTTAAATAATTGCGCTCCATAGCAAATTTTATGTTTGCTATGGAGCTTTTGATTTGTATAATTCGCTACAAACATTCAGTTTTATACAAATTGTTCAATTTTGTATAAATTCATTTATACAGTGTAATTTGTATAATAAGATCTATATTTGTATAATTATAAGTGTATATGATGAAAATATATATATTTGTACCTGTATATACACTTTTCTCTCGCTTTATACAAACACAAACGCATTTTATACATTTTATACTGAATGTATAAAATGACTAATTGTATACCGAAAATGGCTAATTGTATATCGAATCAGATGACAAAAAAATGAGATATTTGCTGCGAGTTACAATTAAAATAAACTATGGCTATAACATTTAATTTGAATTAATAATTTATTATTTCATACAATTTTCCCATGGTTGTGAGCTGTGATGATATGGAAAATACATAAATACAACAAATCTATTTCCTACTAAAAAAAAATGAAGCAAGTCGACCCGGCCCTCTATTTAGGGTTTTAAATTATTTTCAACCTTCTCCTCAGAAATACATTTCACTGTCTGTCTGTCTCTTTTGTGCACATTGCTGATAGTAGTTTCTCTTCAAAAGGTAGTTTCTCTACTTCCCTTTTTATCTGCAAAAACTAACCCCTTTTGCTGAAATCATACTCTCTTTTTTCCCCATCTCTTTATCTTCTTCTAGTAGGTTCAAAGATGTCGGCGGTGGTTCAACTTCGCTGCTCTTCACTTCCAGCCCACTATCACTATCAAAGTCGTTACTTTTCTGCTGTCAAACCCACATTTTCAGACAATAGTTGCGTCAAAAATCTCAACTTTAACCCATTAAGAACCAGCCATGTGGGTTCTAAAAAATTGCTTATCAAGTATCAAGTTCCTTGTGCTGGGGGTGGGGGTGATGATGGAGGAAGCATTGGCATTGGTGGTGGTGGTGATGGGGATTCGAGTGATGGGGGACATTCAGATGATTCCTGGGACAGTTTTGGACCAATTGGTGCTTTTCTTAATGGCTGGAGATCTAGGGTTGCTGCGGATCCACAATTCCCTTTTAAGGTTCTTATGGAGGAATTGGTTGGTGTCACTTCTGCTGTCATAGGAGACATGGCATCTCGTCCTAACTTTGGCCTTAATGAATTGGATTTTGTGTTTTCCACACTTGTCGTTGGTTCCATTTTGAATTTTGTGTTGATGTATATATTGGCTCCAACAGCATCTGTTTCTAGTCGAACGCTGCCTTCAATTTTTGCCAGTTGCCCACCAAGCCACATGTTCGAGCCTGGTGCTTACAGTTTATTCAGTAGGGTTGGGACATTGGTCTACAAAGGAACTCTCTTTGCTGCAGTTGGATTTGCTGCTGGACTTGTTGGAACTGCAATTTCTAATGGTTTAATCAAGATAAGGAAAAAGATGGATCCTAATTTTGAGACGCCAAATAAGCCTCCTCCAACACTTCTAAATGCTGCAACATGGGCAACTCATATGGGTGTCAGCAGTAACTTAAGATACCAAACTCTTAATGGAATTGAGTTCTTGCTAGACAAAGCTCTTCCTCCAGTGGTTTTTAAAACGTTCGTTGTGGTTTTGAGATGCTTGAATAATGTCCTTGGGGGAATGTCATTTGTCATGTTGGCAAGGCTGACTGGTTCTCAGAGTGTAGATAAAGGGGAGGTAGTTACTGCAAAGGATGATGGAGTAAATGTAGAGAAAGAGAGGTTGCTGAATCAGAGCGACAGCATACAAACTGGTCATTCTGTTTCAAAGTGAATTGGCTTTGTGTGTATCAATATCTAGTTACAATCCCCCGATTCAGCTTAGTCAGTTTTTGCCCCTTACTATGAATTATGATCATAAATAATAGTAGTATTTAGCTTCTCTGACTTCATGTCCTTTAGGAGTTTTGAGTTTGTGTGTCCTGTCTAGCTTTCGTTTTCAGTGATGATAGAACCAGTTATTTGTTGGTGTTGATTATGATTTATGTCCGTTTGTATGGTAAACATGACATTCATGCTTGCAACTGACATTATGCCCAAATCATGTTAAAGGAAGTAGCACCGTTTTCCGGTCCTGCAGCATAGATAATTTCTTTTATTCAGTCTTGCGTTACTGCTGATTTAGCTATAGTCTTGATGGTTTATGGGTTCTTTCTTTTTATGGAAAATACATATTTTAAACTTGTCTCAAAAAATCACTTAGACACTGAAATTTTATGAGTGTAGTACTAAATATAGTATCGCCTAGAGTTAGTTGTGGCAGAGAAGGTGTTCTCACCTGCTAGTAGATGCTCACGAAAAGCAAAAGATGAAGAATTTGGAAGCAGTTCATTGCCTGTGGGAGCTTGCTGGTAGTGAGAAAGTCATAGTAGACAAAAAAACGTAGATTCCAAATAAAAAAAGGTATAACAATCTGTAGTAGCTTCCACCTGTTTCATTACCAATCAGCACAGCAGTTATAGACTATTCAAATTGTAGACTCATTTCTTGGTAGTTCACTGTATCCTGTGGAGTCATCCGTGAGCTGTATCATTGGAGTTCTAACACATTTTCATGATTGATAATTTCAAGGAGGAGAAACTAAGGGAAAACCAGGATAACTTTGTAGGGGAGTTGCTTGCTTAAGCCCGTGGTATGTATGTCTGATTTGTTTCCCTCTCTGTGGTTTTGCATAACTTTGTAGCATATTTGATAGCACCCAAAAATGAAATAAGTTAACAGTTGATTGTAGAGATGCTATAATTTTGGTTACATAATCTTTTTTGGAAAAAGGTCAACTCTCCCAGGACAACTAACTTGACCTTTAACATATTTGCATATTGAGATAGAATTTATTTACTTTCCTTTTTCCTTGACGAGAAGAAATTCTCCTATTAGGTGCACTTCTTTATTGTAGCAAATGATGAGTATTTAATTTTTTGCAATGCTTTTATCTACTGGATGAATCAGAGGACTACATAAAGAGACAGTAGTTGCGTAAACTTGCAATACTAAATTCAAAATTCAGGGAAGAGAATCCTTGACCAAGTGGCAGTGTCTCTCCTTTCAATACTAGTGGCATGAAAACGTCCCAAGACTAGCTGTTGAGAGCGATGAGGAATTGAAGTTGTTGATGCTAAAAGAGGTTTGTACTCCTCGGGGATGATGCGTGGACATTCCTGATCTCAACATACATCATATCCGCTTCACTACCTCAACCCAAGCTATAAATAGACACACAGGTCATTGTGGGTGATTTTTGGTTTGCTTGTGGGTTATAGTTATTTTTTTTCAATCAACAACAGAAATGAGAAGATAGTTAAAAGGAAAATTATTATTAAACAGACACCAAATATTGGTGCTTTGACTGGAGTTGGATTTGTGTATTCACCTATTAGTGCAACGTGTAATATTTTAATTTCTTTTTTGGAAGCTTGTATTTGTTCATCTGTTTGTTTCTTGTGCTAAGAAATGAGAATGGCCCAATTAATGGACGTGCAAGTCTGATGGGCAGCCTAATTGTATGTTCCATTTTTTTTCTTTTTTTTTTTCTTCAAAATATTTGCATTTTTTTCCTGGGCGTTTCAGATAAATTATTGTTTTCCTTTGCCGTTTCTTTTTCAACTTCAACTAAATTACATGTAAATGTACTATGGTTGAATCTGCCTATATTTGGTACTATATTTAGGATTTTGATGTGGTAAAATCTTGATTTATTTAATTAGTTATCAGGGATTTCCAACTATACGAGTTCTCTACAAATAAAAATAGGTTTGTTATTCAATAATATGACATGACTTATATACTTGTGTCAACTAAGGTGTATGTAGATCTATTCAAAATTTTAATGAAGTTGACGGAGTCAATTAGACTTTTTTCAGAGAAATATAATTTCGTTATGATAGTGGGTTGCATGGGATTCGAAAACGGAACTAATTGGATGAGTAGACAAGTTCTTTATTAAATAAAATAAATTTTAATCTTACATTAAATAAACAAGTCACGTTGTACGTGACTTTCCCTATCTATATTATCTGTTTCTTTCTCATAGAAATTAGAAAAACTTTAAAAAGGTGAATACTCAGTTGATTTACCACTTATTAATATTACAATTAATGAGAAGAGGTAAATTTTTTTATCTCTTTGTTATTTATAAAATGTAAGAATGAATCTTTGACACAAAAAATATTCAAATATCAAATTTGACTTGTATATACTTCTCACAAAATAGACAAAAACTTGTGGGAAGATCAAAACAAGAACTTATCCTTTCGAGACGGAATAATCTGTGAGACTCTTATACTTGGCTCCATTTGTATGTTGGATCCTTGTATTTACGACTTTGCAAACTGAACCTTAAACTTATTGAAACACAATATTTTAAACCCCTTTCTCTTCTGATGTGTGTGCGTTGATGTGAGGCTAAAAATACATATTTTTAATCATTATTTCCTCACATTTATTATTTATATTTGTCCTTTTTGAGCATGAATTTTATGGATTGTACTAAATTGTGTATTTTATTTGTAGGATTAAATTGGGGGGAAAAATGAAAAAGTTTGAAGCTAAAACGAATTAAAGATGAAAGGGTGAAGAAGGAAATCAAACAGACAACTTAATGGAAATAAGTTAATATAATATTAATATAATTTATTTGCAAATAAGGAAAGAAGAACTTACCTGCTAGTCCAAGTGTCAGGCAACAACGTCAAAAGAAGTTGCACGCACAAAATTGGAAGCTACACGCTGAGAAAAAGGAATCCAATTCCTTTTGGTTTTGGATTCCTAATTTAATTTGGACTCAATTATTTTATTTAGGGTTTCCTACATCTATAAATAGTGCATAGAAATAATTATTTGGGGGAGGAGGCCAAGAACCAAGATACAAAACAAAATATAAACTTTCTTCTAGCTTAGGAACTTTGGAAGAGCCGCCGTGAAGGCCGGAGAATTGAGGTTTATTCTTTCTTCTTGTCGCGCCCCATTTTTCGCAAAACGGGTTTTGGTGCACGACCTAACAACTCTTTTGGGTTTTGGAGGATTGAAGAGTCGTCACCTAACGAATTAAAGCGCGTTAGGGCACCTATCTAACCTAACTAAGTCTAGCTAAGGTCAACGAACCAGAGATCAGGGTAAGGGTTCAAATTACCTCGAGGGAAAGGTGTTAGGCATCCCTCGAGGTCCACAAAGGCGGGTCCCGATCGTATCTCATGCAATTTATGTGGAGGTTACAAGTAACAATTATGGTCACTTCATTTATTATTTTGTTTAATTAGCATGATGACTAGGTGATAACTATGATTAGACAATCAAAATTAATTTATTTATTTGTTATTTAATTAAACATGCAAAACTATGTGATGACATAAGACTAAATAATTTGCACAAATAAGATTTTAAAAGAAGTAGCGAGAAGATAGAAAGTAGACAAGTATATAAGCAAATATCATTTTTTTAAAGAAAAGAAGGTAATCAATAAGAAAAGAATTATCAACATAGATTTAGTGTGATACTATCTAATAGGCTAGTGTCGATTGGTGCGAAGTAATAACTAAGCCAAACATAGATTATGATGTCTAATATGAGGTAAAGGTAAGGGTTAGTAAATTATACACACGTAGCCGGACCAAGGTGCGGGGTGAAATTCTCTAGATGCCGGACCAAGGATTTAGAGATACCTAACTTATCACTTTGTATGTAATACACTAGAAAAGGATTACTATTATTAGGATTACTGCGTTATGAGCTTATGGGGAACACATTCCTAGTTACTTTTAATAATCTGAATATAAATAAATACTTAGTTCAAAATTATCTTTTTATTGTTTTTATTTTATTTCAATTTAAATCCCCCCATTTTTATATAACGACTATCGAGTTAAAATATTTTGCTATTGTACAATATTCTTCCATATTCTCTGTGGGATCGACCCCGACTCATAGTTGGGTAAATATATTGCATACGATCGTTTATATTTCTTTTCAAGAAGTATATTTGAACGTTATCATGTGTGTACTACACTCATTTTGTACACATGAAATTCCACGTCATTTTTAATAACACATCATTATTATTGTTATTTTTTCAAGGGAAAAGGGATAAATATACCCCCGAACTATCGTAAATGGTACACAAATACCCTCCGTCATACTTTCCGTTCACTAATGCCCCTGCCGTCCAAAAAGCAGTGCACATTTATCCCTCACTATAACGGAAGACTTATTTGGTACACGTGGCGCGATCCTACGGCTCAACCCGATTTGACCAAATAATTAACCCAAAATTCAAATATCCACCCATTACCCATTTAACCCACCCGACCCATTACCTACACAAATAACCTATCTAATAATCTAAAGAAAAATTCCATTCTCTCAAAATCTAGCGAGATTACTAAATCTACATGAATTTGCAAACTCAAACTTAATTCTCCAATAGTCTGCCTAACTTTGTCCAAAATGGGGGAAACATAGTAGTCAGAAAAAAAATCAACACTTGAACTGACAAAAACAGATCCTCATTGCAATTTATCAAGAAAACTATCACGCAATTCCAATATTATTCGAATCAACACATTTACAAGCTTAAATAACTCGAACCCAATTCAAAGTTACAATCTTATTACACCCCAATTAGACAGAAAATCACTATTAAGCCACAACTAACTAGCAAACTCAAAAAGGGGAAATTCAAAGAAACTATTGCAATTTCAGAAAAAGCGAAACACTAATCTGTAATTGCATTTCCTAAGAAGAGCATCAACAATCTGTCTTGTAGAATCATCTGTTTCGACCAACAAAACTCTAAAAACCATTTCAGTAAAAAATCTTTCCCATTTCAAAATTGAAGAAGATGTTGCAGCAACAGATCCAGCCCCTATTTCCTTATTCTTGTTCATATTTCCACCAGCCTCTGTTTCAATAACCATATCTTCCCTTCCTATAACCTCCAAATCACCTTCACTACTCACAACAACCTCACCCATTTCTTCAATTCGTACTTATGTTTCACCAAAAAAAAAATCCTTGTATTTTATCCAAGTGGAGGAGAAACAAAAAGAAACAGTAAGAAAGAACTATCTTTGGTGAAGATTCAAAAAGTCGTCTAATAAAATGCAAGATTTTGGAAATTCAACTTAGGTTCACATTGGAAAATTGATCTTGTCGGTCATGTGGTAAAGCTTTTGTTGAAATCTCATGTTAATTGCTTCTTTTCTCCTCTCAACAAGTAAATTCACAAAAGCAAGCATGGGTTTCATCGGGAGGATCTGAGATTTCTTTAAATTATTTTTTCCCGATGGATCTTGATGCACTCTATTATACACAGATTCTGCAACTACAAGCCATGGATATTTGAGAGAAGGATTTTTGTTTAGGTTTTTAGATTAGGTTATTTGTGTGGGTAATGGGTATATCGGGTGGGTTAAATGGATAATGGGTGGATATTTGAATTTTGGGTTAATTATTTGGTCAAATCGGGTTGAGCCATAGGATTGCGCCACGTGTACCAAATAAGTCTTCCGTTATAGTGAGGGGTAAATGTGCACTGCTTTTTGGACGGCAGGGGCATTAGTGAACGGAAAGTATGACGGAGGGTATTTGTGTACCATTTACGATAGTTCGGGGGTATATTTGTCCCTTTTCCCTTTTTTCAATGACACATCAGAAACTAAATAATATTTAAAAATAAAAAAAGATGCAATTTCCTCTCTCTTTCATTGTACTCATTTCTCCATTCCCACGTCATCTTCTTCATTCCCACACCCTACCCCTCACCAAAAAACAAAAAAACTCACCATTTTTCATCTTTTTACGCTCAAAACTTTTCCCAATCAAAAAAAATTTATTAGTCATTAAAATATGATAGATTGTAATTGGCCTTTGCACATTCTTTAGTTTTCTATTTATTTTGATTTGTTAAAAACAAATATCAAGAAAACTTCAAGTTGAAAAAAAATATGTTTATGAATAAATTCAAGTAATAAATCTTGAAAAATTAATTATATAAATATGGTTGATGGTATATTTTCGAACAAAAGTTTTTTTAAAATCTTTTTTGATGATTATGGAAATGAGTGTGTCCGTCAAAGAAGAAGAAAAGAAGGACTTGGGGTGGCGGAGCTGGGGCTAAGAGTGAAGAAGAAGAAGAGAGAATGGGTGGAGGCGCGGCTGGGGGCTTGGGCTAAAAAAGAAGAAGAAGAGAGAAGGGGTGGAGGTGGGAC
>NW_006239235.1:176268-186506 GCF_000226075.1 Solanum tuberosum
GGTGGGTGGGTGGGTTGAAGAAGAAGAAGTAGTTTTGAGATTTTAAGAATAAAAATATTACATTCAATTGCTTTAGAACGCGTGGGGGCACGCACTTGTCCAACTCAGGCATTTTAATGTCACATAAGCTCGGTCAATGGTCAGAGAATTTAAAAATTTAGTTTCATTGAGTTTAAGTGTTCATTTGACATAGTGATAAATATGAGGATTTAACTAACAAATGGAGCCAAGTACAGGGATCTCCACGTCATTCCACCTTCTTTCGATGTTAAGAATTCTTCTAATAATTCTGAGTCCGATCTTATGTATACAATACTTTTGTTGGCATGCAAAGGTAGACTAAGGCTTATCAAACATGTTCTTGTCTCCCTATGCACATGTGAAAGCTTTTTCCTAAGTTATTCAGCCCAAACTTTGGCTACTACCAATGAGTCATTACCTTACTACTACATAGAATATTATACACTCTCTCCGGTGAATGTAGTAAAGGATTCTTGCCTCACTCTTCTGCTTGACTTATGGCATCATCGACTTGCTTTCAATTAAATCGATTTCGTAACCATTAAAGAAAGACCTATTTTTCGAGATCAGTCACGTCTCGAAATGTATTAGTCAATCAAAGAAATATTCAATGAAGCTGGTATTGTAGCTTCGAGCCCTACTAAACATACCACTCCTTTCTTTTTCCCTAATACAAACCAGTCAAAATATTCACCACCCTGCAAATCTCAATTTGGAGACAAAAACTACACTAATGCCGTAGTCCTTTGCGCACACTTCCTATGGTATCACTCACTATGATCTTGAAGCATGCTTTCTTTAGACAATATTGTGTAATACACGAAGCAGTTGATCCATAGTATTTTGATCATTATATTTTTACGAAAGCAAAGATGAGGTTTATCATCTAAAAAAGAGTAGATGTAAGGTTCGGTAGAAGATCTTTGCGAGACAATTAAAGAACCATAGAATGTTTGAAATAAGGGTGACATAGTGACGTAACCATTCCATTGATTGGAGGTTGAGACTCCTCTTTCCTTTCAATGTTCTCTTTATCTCTTTTGTCCCGCTAGTTTTGCAGATATGTGTGTTTTATTTTGGGACACTTTTTTGGTCTATTGTGAGAGAACTAGATGAAAATGGCTGAATAAAGTCAAATTCCTACACTATGTCTCTTGTATGCATTACATTAGCTTAAGTAAGATGTTAGAGATTAATGTTACAACATTAGTATAGACATTTTGAGGTGAAGCAATTGGTTTTAAAAGATTGATTCAAACGAGATCAATACTTGTTTTGAAATTAAAGTGAATGTAGACAATAACTTCTTGAAGCCAGTTGGAAAACTTGCTTTGTTTTACTTGAACATAATTGTAAATGAGTTGAGTATGATAGCTTTCTTGACGACAAGAAAAGACCTTAAGTTGGAGGTATTGATTTACCTGGAAATTAACTCATATTCTATATCATTTTCTTAGTATTTTGAATGTTTCTAGACTATTTTTTTTTTGTATATTTATGTCAATTTATTGTCTTGTTGAATTTTGATTTCTAAATGGCTAAAAATAAATAAATATAAAACACAACAAATTTGTAAAATTTTTGGGTGATTTAAGACTGCATTATGAATCACAAATTATTTGACACAGCGTCATCTTCAGTTGTGAATTTTTTTTAAGAGACTGTTAACACAGAGCCTGTAGACAAAGGATAGAACATGAAGTAAAAAACTCCCACAAAATTATTTGACGACTAGAGCTTAAAAAAGAAGGATCTAAAGTGTCCTAGAATTTGTTAGACAATCGAGTGCATATGAAATCAAAAGCACAATTACACAATAAAACATGAGGCCACTTTAGGAAAAAATCAATGGACAATCCATGATGGTGTAAAATTGAGTCTAAGAACGGTAAAATAATTGATGGTCATGGATAATCTGCTAGTGAAACTTAGTTTATTTGTTTAGGATTCTACTTTCTTAGACCATAATAACTAGAAGTGCAGGCTTCAATTGAAAATGAGAGGTGAGAATAGTAGTAGTAGATACATTTTAGGGTTTTGTAGTAGTATTTCTTCTCGTCCAAGTTTACAATTTTCATAGTTCTTGAATGAAGTCTTCAACATTATTAAAGCTTTCAACATTTATGGTGAGTTAATGCTTTCTTTTGATTTCTATTGTCGTTATTTCTTTAACCGTATGAATAGTTAAATCTTCTAGTGATGTTGTGAAACCTAATAAGATTGTGTGATTTTCATGTAATTGCATATTACTAGGGCCATTAGATATCAAACTTCATTTCGTTCTTAATAAAAAAGGATTAGTGGATGCAAACATCAACCTACACTATAATATCTTAATATATAGACTTGAAAGACCGGGTTAGAATTTTGTAAAGGAAGATTTACATGAATTTGAGGAGTTAACCCTGGTTTAATAGATTTACATTAGACATAATTGAATCTCCTTGGTATAATCGGAAATTGTTATTGTCAATAACTTATATAGTTTAAGAAGTATCACATATAGACAAATTCGTTCATGAACTCGAAAGAGACTGAGTAAAATTGCAAGAGATCGAGTGAATATTTGTAACCTTAAGTGCATGTAATTGTACGATTATTGAAGAGCGAAATCAATTTATTGTGGGAACACAATCTTAGTGTTTTAATTAGAAATATTTACAAGCATATTTACTTTCAACATATTTAATTTTGATTTTATTAGTTTAACTACAATGTAACATTTCAGGAAAAAATAATCTCAATCAAGTTTAATACTTTAACGAATATATAACTCAAAGCTATATTGAGTTAATGTTACACCCCGTATCCGAAAGAGGGTAAATTACAACTTTCGAGGTGCTGCAGGAGCCAAACCATGCCTGCCACCCACGGCCCGTGGAAGGGACCACAGACCGTAGGTGTGGTCTGTGGTTGGCCTGCCAAAGCACTAGTCTAGGAGCCAAGAATCACGGCCTGACCAACGGACTGTTGGTCAGACCACGGTCCGTGGAAGGGGCTCGAGATTCGAAGACCCAAGAACATAGTCACAGGCCACCACTCACGAGTGTGCAGGATGGACCGTAGGGGGTCTCGTGGTTCACCTACTGGCAGTTATTTTTAGGGTCAGTTGGGTGTTTTCCTAATTAATTAATTCCTATACTATGTCGTTTTGCTGGTCTAGGAGCCCTATATAAACCTTTTAATTCCCAAATTCACCCCATTTATTTCATTATTCCAAATTCCCAAAAGAAAACCAATTCCTCTCAAATATTCTTTCTCTAGAAATTTGAAGAAGAAGAAGGATTTACGTAGGGTTTCAAGCTACGGTTCCAATTCCTTCATTGTAGGCTAGCTTTTGGACTCAAGGTATGCTAGTCTTCATCCATGGAGTTCCTAAATCTCTCTATTTCAAAAGGTAGAATTCCCCAATTGAGTTAGGGTTTTCATCTATTATCATGGGTTCTCTTTATTATTGATTTAAATGAGTTTATTATGATCTTCTATGCATGAATTGATGAATTGCAATGCTTTTATGATGAATTCCCTATGAATGCATGTGATCCCTATATTTTCAAGTTATGAACTATATGTTGAGGGATTTTGATCTTCAAGGAAGAGTTTCATGAAATTGAGCATGCATTACTAGTATTACATGAATTTATGATGAAATCCATATCTAACCCATGTTTTCTAAGAGTTGATGATTGAAATTGGGTTTTGACCTCAAGGAGGTGAATTATGGACTTATGTATTGTTTTATGAAATCTATGCAAATGTTTTAAGGGTTCTTTGAGAGTAAAGTACCAATAATGATGTTGTGTTGTGAAAGGATATTCTCACTAAAACACATACTAGCATGATGCGAAAGGTTTTCTCACACAGAAAGGATTCTTAGATTGAAAGGTATTCTCACCTAATTGAATCAAAGACTAGGAGCTATCTTAATGAAACTAGCTTGAATCGGTAGGCCAAGGGCACCCTTTCATGAGTAATGAAGTTGAGTAAGAAATGACTATTCGGTGGGAATTTATGCTTAGCACCGAGTGAATATTGATAGTGAGATGGAAGTTCTCCCGTAGTAGAGGTCGGGTTTTCAAAGTAATCTCATGATATGGAAGCTCTCTCATAGAATAGGCCGGGTTTCTAGTAGAAATCTCCTTATCCCATAACTATGTGCCCATATATGTTAATTAGCTAGTGATCCACTTAAGCTAGAAGTTCAAGGTTCTACCTTCGGCAAGTATAGCAACCTCTTTTCAGTGTGGAGTAGACACCAGATTCCATGTTATAGCTCACATGGTCTCATGTCGCTTAAGGTTAATTCCCCACAAGTAATAATGAACTAAGGTTACTCAAGGAGTATCAAGTATGAGTTCAAAGATGTTAAAGAAGAAGTTAGCTTGCATTGACCATGGTTTATGACTTATGCTTTTTAACTCTTTCATATGATGTTTAACTTGGTCAATTGCATGTCATGAAATGAAATGTCCCCTTTTAGCATATTTTAAATGTTTTTTGCATGGCTATAATACTTGGTACATTGTTTTGTACTAACACATACTCTTGCCTACATTTTCCCCAAATGTAGGGTTCGATATTCAGGGTGCTCAATTTCGTGGCTAGTTAGTGATTTCATTGATTCCTGAGCTTTGGTGAGTCCTCATGCTTCGAGGACGGAGTTTCATTGTTTAGTTTCTTTCATGTATTTCCCTTTTGGACATGATGTGTAACATTCTGGAAATGTGTAGACTAAACTAGAACTAAAATGAAAGGGGTAAGAGTCAAGAAAGAGGGCAAGGGCCTAAACTACCAAGAAAGAGTGAAGGAAAACATTTTATTCTTTGGACCCTTTGGCGAGGGGGCAGCATGGTTTCCCAAGTGACTTGGCGAGTCGCCAATGTGCACTTGGGGTCGCCTAGTGGACTATCCCCATGACCTAGCTGCTGGAAATTTAGGCGAGCTAGGTCGGGGTTCGCCAACCAAGTTGGCGCATCGCCTAAGGGCCCTCTCCATCGCCTAGTAGGCTGCCTCCATGGGGAGGCATTCTGGAAATTTTGCGGACCAAGGGTCCACTTGGCGAGTCGCCTAGTGTCCTTGGTGAGCCAAATCATGCAAGTTAGGTAGTTTTAAGTTAGAAAGTTAGGGGTCTTTAGTTATTCTTCCTAAATTGATCCTACAATGTTTTAATCTTTCCCTAGTAAGTATATAAGCTTTTTAGGCTCAAATTTCCCCCAATTAAGTCACTTTTCTAAAATAAAAAAGAAAACCCAAAATTTCATCTTCTCCAAAAGAATTTTTCTCTCTAGAACTCAAGGAAGAAGAAGAGTAGATTAAAGCTAGGTCTTGAAGAATCAAGGCCATTGCACTCAATTTCTTTGAAGAATCATTACTAAGGTATGGTAGTCTTTCATCCTTGGTAAATTTCCATCCAAGGAGTCCCTCCAAATTCAATTTCAAAACTAGTGATTTCCCCAAAGTTAGGGTTTGTCTTCAATCTTGTGGGTTCTTTCCAAAAACGTTTTAAATGGTTGATATATGATGGATTATGATTTAATTGGTGATTTATTGTTGATTTATGATGAATTTCCCCAAGAACCCATGAATTCCCCTATTTTCCCCAATTTGGATCTAAAAGTGTGGGTGATTTATAGAAAGAGAAGTATTATGAAATCATGCTTATATTAATAATAGTAATTTAATCATGCTAGCATTCATGTCTAATGTAGTAATCCTAGATATTTTGATTGAATGTGATTATGGTCCTTGAAGGGCAAAGCATGAGAGGTATGCATGTTTATGAGGTTTATGCTAATGCATTTAGATCACTTTGAGAGTAAAGTGAATATGGTTATGACCTAATTTTTGTGTTGATTGGATGATTATTATCATGTACACACTTTGGGTTAATTATGATATGATGTGAAAGGTTGGTCACATGTAGTGATTCTAAGGTTGGAACACTAGTCTCACCTTTCAAATCTAGGAGCTATAGTATGATGTATGTGGATTGAGTGTCAAGACACCCTTCCAACAATATGCACTTAAGTCAAGACTTAATATGTAATCTATGAGAATCAATGCTTAGCAACGAGTGGATATGAATATGAGATGGAAGCTTATACGATAATTGAGTCTGACTTCCCCTTGAAAGCTTCTACACTAGTTGAGTCTGGTTTTCTAAATGGGTTCCTTATACATTAGTTGAGTCCGGGTTCCCAAAGTACTCATGAGATGGAAACCTTATACCTTAGTAGAGTCTGGTTTTCTAGAAGCAATCTCCTTATCCCGTAAACTATGTTCCCTCATAGGTCTTTTGCTAGTGGATCCACCCAAGCTAAGAGTATAGTTCTACCTTAGGCAAGTAGGACAACCCCTTTTCGGTGTGGGGTAGACACCGGCTTCCATGTTTAGCTCACATGATCTATGTCGGTTAAGGCTTATTCCCTAATATGTTAATATAAACAAGGATACGATTTATAGACCATAGTTACTTAAGAAGCTTTACTAAGTATAGGTAGGATTATGGGATCTTACTTATGCATTGTACAAGTGGACTTTAAGGGTATTTGTGATATGTTGCCATTATGATATGATGATCTATGCATGACAATATGGCTTATGAATTATGATTTTCCAATGTATTCATGATGAGTTCAAACTTGATATAGTGCATGGTTTTCAACTAAAATGTCCTTTTTAGCATGCTTTAACAATTTCTGGCATTGCTATCACACTTGGTGCATTTTTGTACTAACCCATATTTCTTCTACATTTTCTATAAGTGTAGGTCCCGGTTCTTGAGGTGATATCATTCTTGGTCTAAGCTTGGATTGACGATTCTCCTTGCTTATTGGTGAGTCCTCATGGTTCGAGGATGGATGATGATTCCCTAGTTTCTTTTCTTGTACTTTCATTTGAGAACTATGTTGTAAGGGCTGTGACCCTATTTTGATACTCGTTTGTAGTAGATGGCTAATTGAGACAAGTCTAGACTTCCGCTTGCTTTTATGCAAAATTTTAAGACTCGTATTGTGTTTTTACTCTCTATTGTTCTTTGCTTATGTTATGATATGCTAAGTGGCTTACATGGTGCCTTTCGGGATCCTATGTGCCATGTTACGTCTAGGGGGTACCCTTGGGTCATGACAAACTTGGTAAATAGAGCAAAAGGTTTAGAATGATTCTAGGATAATGTCTCATAAGCCACGTCTAGTAGAGTCTTGTTCATGAGTGTGAAGCGCGCCACATTTATGAGTAAGAGGCTATAAGATGTTTAGGAAATATCACTTATTTCATTATTCTTGAGTTTTGCCTTAGAGTTTAGCTCTATAAAAGTCCTTTTCTTAACCCTTCTCTTGTGTCTTCAGGAAATGAATACACGAAGGGCTAATGCAAGAAGGGTGGAAGAGTAGAATGTGAATCAAAGAGTTCCTCAAGGTAATCAAACTTCTCAAGTTAACCAAGCTCTGGTTGATCCCGTGGTTGAAAATGTGACCCATGCGGAATTTCGGTCTACTATCCAATTGTTGGCTCAAGTTGTGACAACTCAAGCCAATAGAGAGGTGATGGCCCCTATGAACAGCAATGTGAATTCCACGACTTCTAGATTGAGGGATTATGATAGAATGACCCTTCCGTGTTTCTTGGTTCCAAAGTAGGAGAGGATCCTCAAGAACTTTTAGATGAGGTTTATAAGATAATTGATGATATGGGGGTGACTTCGGTAGAGAAAGCGGAGCTAGCTGCTTATCAATTGAAGAGTGTTGCTAAAGTTTGGTATACTTAATGGAAGAACAATAGGCCGGTAGGAGCGGGCCCAATAGATGAAGAAGTGTTCAAGTCGGCATTCCTTGATAGGTTCTTTACTCGAGAGTTGAGAGAAGCTATGGTGGAAAAAATTGTTAACCATCATCAAGGAGGTATGAGTGTTCAAGAATATTCTCTAAAGTTACCCTACTGTCCAAGTATGCTTCGGCTTTGGTTGCAGACTCAAGGGATATGATGAGTAGGTATTTAATGGGTGTGTCTAGATTGGTGAGAAAATAATTTCGTTCGGCAATGTTGCATGATAATATGGATATCTCCTGTATCATGGTGTATACTCAACAAATGGAGGAAGAGAAACTACAAGAAAAGAATAGGGAGGTGAAGAGGGCTAGGACCGGTGATGAGAATTTCTCCAATGCTAGGTCCGATGGACAAGGTAGAACAAGGTTTAAGAAAAGGTTCTCTAACCAAGGCTCCTCAAATGCTCCCCCAAGGGCCAACAATGATAGGGTCTCTAAACCTAAACCTCAAGGAGGTAATAGTTGTGGTTCTTATGTTGCTAGGCCAAATTGTGCAAAATATAGTAGTAAACATGAGGGCAAGTGCTTAGTTGGTTCGGATGGGTGCTACGATTGTTGGAAGAGTGGCCACAAGATGAGATATTTTCCTATGATCAAGGCTAAAGGAAAGGAAAATAAACAAGCTCCACCAAGCGGTTCCAACCCCAATTCCCGAAAGCAAAACTGCTTTTATCCTCTCCAATCCCAAGGTGACCAAAAGAGCTCTCCAAATGTGGTGACCGGTATGTTGAATGTCTTTTCTATTGATGTATATGTCTTGTTAGACCCCGGTGCCACTTTGTCCTTGGTTACACCTTTTGTGGCCATGAAGTTTGAAATATTCCCAAAGTGTTAGTAGAACCTTTTTTACGGTCTCTACCCTGGTTGGTGACTCGATGGTGGCAAAAAGAGTCTATAGAAGTTGTCCTTTTTCTTTGTCCCATAAAGTTACCTTGGTGGATTTGGTAGAGTTAGACATGTTAAACTTTGATGTGATTTTGGGTATGGATTGGTTGCATCTATAGATTGTAGGACTTGGGTGGTTAAATTCCAATTTCCAAGGGAGCCTATCTTAGAGTGGAAGGGAGGAAATTCTATCCCTAGAGGTCAATTTGTTTCTTTCCTCAAAGCTAGGAAAATGATCTCCAAGGGGTGTATTTACCATCTTGGTAAGGTGATGGATGTGGAGTCCGAAACCTCTTCTCTAGAGTCGGTTCCGGTAGTGAATGAGTTTCTGGAAGTTTTTCCCAATGACCTTCCCGGTATTCCTCCCGAATGGGAAATAGATTTTGGCATTGATTTTTTACCGGATACGCAACCTATCTCCATTCCTCCTTATAGAATGGCTCCGGCCGAGTTGAAAGAGTTGAATGAGATATTAAGGCATTTGTTAGATAAGGGCTTTATTCGTCCGTGTATCTCTCCATGGGGTGCTCCGGTGTTGTTTGTTAGAAACAAGGATGGGTCTCTTATAATGTGCATCGACTATTGCCAATTGAACAAAGTAACCATTAAGAATAAATATCCCCTTCCGAGAATCGATGACTTATTTGATCAACTCCAAGGGGCTAGTTACTTCTCGAAAATTGATCTTCGTTCAGGTTATCAACAACTAAGGGTGAGAGGGGTTGATATTCCTAAGACGGCCTTTAGGACCCGGTATGGACATTATGAATTTGTGGTTATGTCATTTGGGTTGACAAATGCCGCAACGACATTTATGGATCTAATGAATAAGGTGTTTAGACACTACCTTGATATGTTTGTGATTGTGTTTATCGATGATATTTTGATCTATTTAAGGAGTGAGGGTGAACATATGGACCATTTGAGGATTGTATTGCATGTCCTTAAAGACCACCAATTATATGTGAAGTTTAGTAAATGTGAGTTTTGGTTAAGGTCCGTAGACTTTATTGGTCATATTGTGTCGAGCAAGCGTATTGAGGTAGATCCTAAGAAGACGGATGTGGTCAAGAATTGGCCTAGACCTATAACCCCTTCTGACATTAGAAGCTTTTTGGGTTCGGCCGGTTACTATAGGAGGTTTGTTGAGGGTTTTTCCTCCATTGCTTCTCCGTTGACGGCTTTGACTTAAAAGAAAGATAAATTTGAGTGGTCAGAGGCTTGTGAGAAAAGCTTCCAAGTGTTGAAAGATCGACTTACTTCCGCTCCGGTTTTGACCTTACCGGAGGGTACCGATGGGTTCGTAGTATATTGTGACGCTTCTAGAGTGGGGTTGGGATGTTTAAGCAACATGGTAAGGTGGTTGCCTATGCTTCAAGACAACTTAAAGTGTCTTCGTTCAGGTTATCAACAACTAAGGGTGAGAGGGGTTGATATTCCTAAGACGGCCTTTAGGACCCGGTATGGACATTATGAATTTGTGGTTATGTCATTTGGGTTGAC
>NW_006239235.1:187151-201144 GCF_000226075.1 Solanum tuberosum
ACTTAAAGTCCATGAGAAGAATTATCCGACCCATGATCTTGAATTAGTGGCGGTTGTGTTTGCTTTGAAAATATGAAGACATTACTTGTATGTGGTCCATGTGAAATTTTTCACCGATCACAAGAGTCTTCAATCTGTGTTTAGTCAAAAAGATTTGAATCTCCGACAAAGAAGGTGGTTAGAACTTTTGAAGGATTATGACATGAGTGTCCTTTATCACCCCGACAAAGATAATGTTGTAGTGGATGCACTTAGTAGATTATCCATGGGTAGTGTGGATTATATAGAAGATGAAAAGAATGAGTTAGTCCGTGATGTGCATATATTGGCCTGGCTAGGTGTCCAACTAGTGGATTCCACCAAGGGTGGTTTCATGGTTTATAATGGCTTCGAATCGTCCTTTGTGGTGGATGTAAAGTCTAAACAAGACCTTGATCCTATATTAGCTGAGTTGAAAGAGTCGGTACTCAAGAAGTCCGTTGAGTCTTTCTCCCAAGGGGGAGATGGGGTACTTAGGTACCAAGGTCGATTTTGTGTTTCGGATGTCGATGGCTTGAGAGAGAAAATATTAGAAGAGGCTCATAGTTCTCGATATTCTATTCATCCGGGAGCCACCAAGATGTACTGTGATCTACATGAAGTCTATTGGTGGAATGGTAGGAAGAGAGATATTGCGGGATTTGTAGCCAAATGTCCTAATTGTCAACAAGTTAAGGTTGAGCACCAAAGGCCGAGAGACTTTTTTACAAGAGATACCAATTCCCACTTGGAAATGGGAAGAGGTGAATATGGATTTTATTGTGGGTTTTTCTCGTACCCGAAGGCAACATGATTCTATTTGGGTCATTGTTGATAAGATGACAAAATCAGCCCACTTTATTCTCGTCAAGGTTTCATATTCGGTGGAAAACTATGCCAACTTGAACATAAGAGAGATAGTGAAGTTACATGGAGTTCCTTTATCCATCATTTCGGATCGTGACACTCAATTTACTTCACAGTTTTGGAAGTTATTCCAAAAAGGGCTTGGAACTAAGGTCAAGCTTAGCACGACTTTTCATCCTCAAAAGGATGATCAAGTGGAATGCACCATTCAAACTCTAGAGGACATGTTGAGGGCGTGTGTTATAGATTTCAAGGGTAATTGGGATGACCACTTGCCATTAATAGAGTTTGCGTACAATAATAGTCACCACTCAAGTATCGGTATGGCTCCTTTTGAAACCTTGTATGGTAGGAGATGTAGGTGTCTGGTTGGTTGGTTTAAAGTAGGTGAAATTACTCTTATTGGTCCCGAATTGGTCTATGACGCTATTGAGTAAGTTCGGCTCATTAGAGAAAGGTTGAGAACGACTCAAAGTAGGCAAAAGTCTTATACCGATGTAAGGAGAAGAGACCTAGAATTTGAAGTTAGTGATTGGGTATATTTGAAAATCTCACCTATGAAGGGTGTGATGAGGTTTGGCAAGAAAGGGAAACTTCTTCCGCGGTATGTAGGCCCATATCAAATTTTGAAGCGTATTGGGAAAGTTGCCTATGAGTTGGATTTGCCAAATGAGTTGGACACGGTTCACCCGATATTTCATGTCTCTATGCTTAAAAAATGTATTGGGGATCCGGTATCCATTATTCCCCTAGAAGGGTTGGGAGTTTATGAAAGACTTTCCTATGAAGAGGTTCCGATAGGAATCCTAGATCGGCAAGTCAAGAGATTGAGAAACAAGGAAATAGCTTCCGTTAAGGTTTTATGGATGAATCATTTAGTCGAGGGTGCTACTTGGGAGGCCGAGGCCGATATGAAGTCTCGATATCCTCATCTCTTTCCTTCCACTCCTATTCAAGCTTGATGTAATTATTCCCTCTTAAGTTTTAGTGTTTTGGGAGTCATGTATGAATTTTGTGTTTCCATGATTTCCTTATGTTATGCATGTTCTTGATGAAATTCATGTTTAGTGAGAAAATGAGTTTTCATTATTTATGTTCCTCATGTTGTTGTGCATTTAGTATGAGTTGCCTATTTGACTTCATGAGATATGTTGATGAACATGCTTTAGTATGCTTTTGAGAGTAATTGCATATTGGCTCCATGATGTTGTGTTGAGCATTATTCTAGTTGGAGAAGATAGTTCCTCCTATGAATATGAGATATATGGAATTTCATGCATATTGGGTTGATAGATGTAGTTCCTACTCCCTTATATTGCATTGACTATGTTGAGAAGGAGTTGAGATTTCCTCCTTTAGATTGTGCATTATTTGATGTTTCATGCATGATGGGTTGCTAGTCTTGAGTCTCTTTTTCCGTAAGGTGTCTAGATCATCATTCAAGGACGAATGTTCCCAAGGGGGAGATATTTGTAACATTCCAGAAATGTGTAGACTAAACTAGAACTAAAATGAAAGGGGTAAGAGTCAATAAAGAGGTCAAGGGCCTAAACTACCAAGAAAGAGTGAAGGAAAACATTTTATCCTTTAGACCTTTTGGCGAGGGGGCAACATGGTCGCCCAAGTGACTTGCCGAGTCGCCAATGTGCACTTGGGGTCGCCTAGTGGACTGTCCCCATAACCTTGCAGCTGGAAATTTAGGCGAGCCAGGTCGGGGATCACCAACCAGGTTGGCGCATCGCCTAAGGGCCCTCCCCATTGCCTAGTAGGCTGCCTCCATGGGGAGGCATTCTGGAATATTTGGCGGACCAAGGTTCCACTTGGCGAGTTGCCTAGTGTCACGACCCAGGGGTACCTCCTAGATGTAACAGGGCATACTCGACCCCGAAGGGGTCTCATACAATCCCTTAGCATATCATAAACATAAGTAATAGAAATGACGCAGAATTAAAAACTTTTTACAATCGAAGTAGTTTCATAAAATCAAATAGAAGTTTAGACATTGTCTCATTACACCATGTAATACAATCGAATATTAATAAGGGTCACAACCCTTTACAACATAGTCTCAAAGAGAATGTAATATAGAAACTATAAATGAACAGCTCTCGTCCTCGAACCATGAGGACTCACCGAAAGCGTGGAGAATAATCAATCCAAGATTTTGTCAAGAAGGAAGCACACCTCAACAACTGGGCCCTACACTTATAGAAAAATGTAGAAAATATGGGTTAGTATAAAATTGCACCAAGTATGGAAGCCATGCATAAAAATCCTTAAAACATGCAAAAAGGGACAATTTAGTTGAAACCATGCATTTTATCAACTTTAAGAGTCGTTATGCACATTGGTGTAAATACATAAGCCAAACCATTTTCTAAGAAACCCTAAGCTATACTTGTGCAATGCATAGACAAGATCCCATAATCCTATCTAATACTAAGTACCAATTTTAGGCAACCATAATCATGCATATCATACTTTGACCTCATCCATAGCCAATAATACACATAGACAAGTAAACATTCATGTTCATAACTTGTAGCAAGTAAAGTCACTCTTAGCAACAATCCATAACATACAGGCATAAACTCATATATCTTCATAGCATAAGAAAACAACACCATAACCCCTTTCCAAAGCCTACTTGTGCAATGCATAAGTGAAGTACCATACCCCCACTCACACTAAGTAGAACTCCTTGAGAAGTCATAAGTATAGTTCCTGTTCATGTTCTTGTCATATTCATATTCTTGTCATGTACGGAAAATAGCCTTAACCGACATACCCCATGTGAGCTACATGGAATCCGATGTCATGTCGCACACCGAAAAGAGATGTCCTACTTGCCTAAGGTAGACCTAAATGTATTAGGTTTTAGGTGGATCCACTAGCTAAAGACCTATGTGGGCACATAGTTACGGGACAGGGAGATTGCTTCTAGAAACCCCAAACCTATTGAATTGACAGGGGAGATTCCATCTCATGAGATTACTTTAGATGACCCGATCTTTTGAATTGACAGGAGGGCCTCTACCTCACATTCCATATCCACTCAGTGCTAAGCATTACTTCCCCAAAATTTACATATTTAGTCTTGAATTGAATATACATGCATGAATGAATATCTTACCCTTCATTCAACACAACTCATAAAATAGCTCATAGATTCAATTAGGTGAGAATGGACTTTCGACCTTAGAATCATTATTATATAAGTAAACCTTTCACATTATGTTCATAGTGTGTTCATGAGAATAGCCTTTCAATCAACACAACAATATTATCATAGTCATAGACCTTTCATGCATAGTCATGTGTAATGGTATGGGGAGAATGATCTTTCAACAATACCACAATTACACCATAGTCATAGGATCTTCACGTTCTAAATGAATCACAAGCTCATACACAATTCTCATAAACATGTACAAACCCTCATAATTTTCCCTTCAAGGACCATGAATCACATTCAACCCAAACATCTAGAATTACTACATTAGATATGGAGAATATCATGATTCAATAAACTCAATCAATATAGACATAATTAATTGACATACTTCTAAAATCAATCATCCCACATCATGAAATCACAAATTAGTAATATGGGGGATGCATGAGTTCTTGGGGGTATTTCATCATAAATCAACAATTAATAATCAATTCAATCATAATCCATCATAAGTCAACCATTAAAAACGTTTTGAAAGAGAACCCATGACTTAGATTGAAACCCTAGCTTTTGGGGAAATTGAAAGCTTTGAAATCAAGTTTTGAAGGGACTCTATAGGTGAAAGCTACCCATAGAATGAAAAGCTACCATACCTTGATTAAGAATCTTCAAAGAATTTGAGGAAGAAGCCTTGAATTCTCCAAACCCTAACTCCAAGTCTACTCATCTTCTTCCTTGAGTTTTAGAGAGAGAAATATTGTGAGGAAGATGAACTTTTGGTTTGATTTGGGTGTTTGTGAAAAATGGCTTAGTTTTGAGGATTTTGACTTGAAAACAACTTATATAGTGACCCCAAACTTACCCAAAACGACCCCACTTTAATTGGACTAAAATAGGAAAAGACTTAATTAATCTTCATTTAAGTACCCTACCCAGGTACCACGAGGGGCCCTCACGAGCCGTGGTGGGGACCATGAGCCGTGATCCCACTCGTGAAGTTAGGGAAGCAACTAGGAACATGGTGCCTTAAGCTTACATGCCCAAGGTATTCCCACGAGGGGAAAATTTGATACGCTCAAATTACTCCTCCCTAAAGAAGTATAAGCGATCGTTATCAAGTAAAGAACCCAACTTGGAGGTTGGGGTTGATCCCACGAGGAATATGGTTTAGACTTAAACTTAACTTACTATTATATTCGTTTAGTCAACTTATTTCCGAGACAAGTAAGTAAAAGGGTGTTTTTCGTGTAACAAATAACCGATTGTAGTTGAGAGAACAAGTAAGCAAGATTCAAACTTTAGTTGTTATCAATGAGAGAAAGTAACTAGGGTATGTGTGTTCCCCATAAGCTCATAACTCGGTAATCCTAGTAATAGGAACCCTTTCCTAGTGTATCACATGCAAAGTGGTAAGTTATGTATCTATAAATCCCTAGTTTGGTAAATAGAGAATTTCCCCACGCACCCTGGTCCGGCTACGTGTGTATAATTTACTAACCCTTACATTTACCTCATATTAGACAACACATCAATGTATGGCTTAGTTTTCACCCTCGCACCAATTGACATTAGACTATTATATAGTATCACACTAAATCTATGTTGATAATTCTTTTCTTATTAACTACCTCCTTGGTCCGGCAAGTAGCAACAAGGCGAGTTCTAATGTTGCATACCATTAAAAAGACTTCTAAGCGAAAGAATTATCCATGCATGCAATAACACTATTCAAGAATTACATAGTTACTATTCATACTTTGTTAATCGCTCATGGTTCCCACAACCCTAGTTGTGGATTTAGTTACCCATAGTAGAAAGAACACAATTCATATTTTTAGAAGAAGAATTCATGAACTTACATAATGAGTAGAAGAAACCCGAAATCTTCAATTGAAATTCAAACCAAGAATCTTTATATACCGAAATTAGGAAATCAAATTGCTAGAGTTTGCAAGTTAATTCACAAGAAAACACCAAGAACTAAAGTTAAACAATAGTGGCTAACCCCCAAAAATGAGGTTTACATACCCTATTTATAGAAAACATTGTCCCAAACAAAAAGGAAACGAAATAAGGAAATAAACTGTTGGACACGGCTTCAATCGACGAGATTGACCTACGGACCGTGGAATGACCTACGGTCCATAGGTCCCTTCCGTGGCTTAGGACTTAGACAATTTCTCAGAATCTTGGAACCTTCAACTTTCACATGCAAACGACATACTTGAAGAACGAACCGTTGGTCGACCTACGATCCGTGGGTCCCCTCTCGTGTCTCCACAGTTAGACTTTTTCATCTGGTACTGGAACTCAAAATTTCGAATACAAATGACGGACATACAGGATGGCCCATAGGTCGACTTACGGTCCGTCAATGGGTTCCGTGGTTCCACACTTGGTCAAGACTTCCCTGATGCTCTATCTATGACACCAACCTATGGAGCGTGACTGGACCTATGCTCCGTAGGTCACCTCCGTAGATGGCTCCTTCTGCAGAAATTCAACTGCTGTCTCTCTCAACCTCGTCCAAGTCTAATTCCTGCAAATATAACACAATAATCATTAGTTCTAATACAAAATGGCCCTAGACATACACAACTCTTAAGTGAAATGTATTAAAAATACCATAAGCTCATGTTATAACTGGGCTCCACGAGCGGTGGTCAAGACCACGAGCGGTGGTCAAGACCACGAGCCGTGGTTCCTCTCGTGGTCCTTGAGGTAGTAGCTATGTTACTTGGGGCCTTAGCTCAAATGCCCAAGGCATCTTCACGAGGGGCTCCACGAGCCGTGGTCAAGACCACTGGCCGTCGTCCCTCTCGTGGACCTTGATTGCAGTAACTAGGCCACTTGGTGGCTACTCCTCAATGGCCAAGGCAATTCCAGGAGGCCTCCTACGAGCCGTGGTGAAGACCACTATCCATGGTGATGGCCGTGAAGTTAGGGCAATGTGCTCCAAGTTTGGGGCGGGCTTGGCCTTTGGCCTTGGCTTGGCCCCTTTGCCTTGACACTTCCCCTTCGCCTTGATCCTTGTAACCCTCATTTCAACCCTAGACGGTCTACTAATATATGGGGAGTCATTTTTTTTATTTTTAACCCTTACGTTTAGGCTCTAGTTTCACCTACTATTTTTCGGAGTGTTATATTATCTCTCCCTTGGAAACATTCGTCCTCGAATGACGATATTGACACCTTACGGAAGACTAGCAGCCCATTAAGACTCAAGACTAGCAGCCCATTATTCACGAATGCACAATTTAAAGGAGGAAACATCAACTCCATCTCAAGACATAAGCAATGCAACACAAGGAAGTAGGAGCTATACATCCACAACCAATTATGCACAAACCACATAATTTCACATAAACATAGGAGGAACTACCTTCTCCAACTCAAATCAAGCTCAACACAACATCATGGAACCAATATGCCATTTCATCAAAGCATAACTAAGCATGTTCATCAAATCATCCCATGAAGTCAAATATGCAATCATTATACTAAAATGCACAACAACACGAGTAACATATAAATCATGGAAAACTCATTTTATACTAAACATGAATTCTCAGAAGAACATGCATATCGTAAAGAAATCATGAAGAACACAAAGCACACATGATTCCCAAAACACCAAACTCAAGAGAAACTATTTACCTCAAGCTTGGATAGGGTTAGAAGGAAAAAGATGAGGATAGCGGGACTTCATATTGGCCTCGGCCTCCCATGTAGTACCCTCAACTAAATGATTCCTCCATAACACCTTTACGAAAGTTATTTCCTTATTTCTTAACCTTTTGACTTGTCGTTCTAAGATCTCTACCGGAACCTCTTCATATGAAAGGCTCTCATCAACTCCCAAACCTTCTAAAGGAATGATGGATATCAGATCATCAATACACTTCTTGAGCATAGAAACATGAAATACCGAATGAACCGGGGCCACTCATTTTGCAAGTGTAACTCATAGTCAACTTTCCCAACACGTTTCAAGATTTGATATGGGCCTACATACCGGGGACTAAGTTTCCCTTTCTTGCCAAACCTTATCACACCTTTCGTAAGTGAGATTTTCAAATAGACCCAATCATTGACTTCAAATTCTAGACTCCTCCTTCTAACATCGGCATAATACTTTTGCCCATTTTGGGCCGTCCTCAACCTCTCTCTAATGAGTCGAACTTTTTCAATGGCATCATAAACTAGTTCGGGACCAATTAGAGCAATCTCATCTACTTCAAACCAACCAACAAAAGACCTACATCTCCTACCATACAATGTTTCAAAAGGAGCCATGGCAATACTTGAATGGTAACTATTGTTGTAGGCAAACTCTATCAATGGAAGATGGTCATCCCAATTACCCTTGAAATCTATAACACATGCCCTCAACATATATTCTAAGGTTTGGATGGTACGCTCTGCTTGACCATCGGTTTGGGGATGAAAAGCTATGCTAAGCTTAACCTTAGTACCAAGCCCTTTTTGGAATGCCTTCCAAAATTGTGAAGTAAATTGGGTACCCTAATTCGAAATAATAGAGAAAGTAACCCGATGCAACTTCACTATATCCTTGATGTACAATTTGGCATAGTCTTCCACCGAAAATGAAACCTTGACGGGAATAAAGTGGGTTGATTTTGTCATTCCATCAACAATGACCCAAATAGAATCATGTTGCCTTAGAGTACGAGGCAAACCCACAATAAAATCCAAATTCACATCCTCCCACTTCCAAGTGGGATTATCTATATCTTGGGACAAGCCTCCCGGCCTTTGATGCTCGGACTTAACTTATTGACAATTCGGACATTTGGCTACAAAACCCGTTATATCCTTCTTCATACCATTCCACCAATAGACTTCCTATATATCACAGTACATCTTGGTGGATCCCGGATGAATAGAATACCGCGAACCATGAGCTTCTTCTAGAATTTTCTCTCTCAAGACATCAACATCCAAAACACATAACCGACCTTGGGTACCTAAGCACCCCATCTCCCCCTTGGGAGAAAGCCTCAACGAACTTGTTGAGTACTAATTCCTTCAACTCAACTAATATGGGATCAAGATCTTGTTTAGACTTCACATCCATCACAAAGGATGATTCGGAACCATCATGGACCATGACACCACCCTTGGTGGAATCCACTAGTTGAACACTTAGCTGGGCCAACCTATGCACATCACAAACCAATTCTCTCTTCTCATCCTCTAGATGAGCCACACTACCCATAGATAATCTACTAAGGGCATCCATAACTACATTAGCTTTGCCGGGGGTGTTAAAGGACACTCATGTCATAATCCTTCAAAAGTTCTAACCACCTTCTTTGTCAGAGATTCAAGTCTTTTTGGCTAAACACATATTGAAAACTCTTGTGATCGGTGAACACATCAACATGAACCCCATATAGATAATGTCTCCATATTTTTAAGGCAAATACTACCGCCGCTAATTCAAGATCATGGGTTGGATAATTCTTTTCATGGACCTTAAGTTTTGTTAAAGCATAGGCAATCACTTTACCATGTTGCATAAGGACACATCCCAAACCCATTCTAGAGGCCTCATAATAAACAACAAAACCATCGGTACCCTCTGGTAAGGTCAACACCGGATCGGAAGTAAGTCTATCTTTCAACTCTTGGAAGCTTTTCTCACAAGCCTCCGACCACACAAAATTAACTTTGTTTTGAGTCAAAGCCATCAACGGAGAAGCACTAGAGGAGAAACCCTCAACAAGCCTCCTATAGTAACTAGCCAAACCCAAAAAGCTTCTAATATCGGTAGGAGTTAGAGGTGTAGGCCAACCCTTGACCGCATCCGTGTTCTTAGGATCTACCTCAATACCCTTGCTCGACACAATATGACCAAGGAAGGCTAAAAACCTTAGCCAAAACTCACATTTACTAAACTTCGCATATAATTGGTGGTCTTTAAGGACTTGCAATACAATCCTCAAATGGTTCATGTGTTCATTTTCACTGCTTGAATAGATCAAAACATCATCAATAAACACGATCACAAACATGTCGAGGTAGTGTCTAAACACTCTATTCATTAGGTCCAGAAATACCACTGGGGTATTTGTCAACCCAAATGACATGACCACAAATTCATAGTGACCATACCGGGTCCTAAAGACTATCTTGGGAATGTCAACCCCTTTTACCCTTAGTTGATGGTAACCCGAACAAAGATCTATTTTGGAGAAATAGTTAGTCCCTTGAAGTTCATCAAACAAGTCGTCAATCCTTGGAAGGGGATATTTATTCTTTATGATCACTTTGTTTAATTGGCGATAGTTGATACACATTCTAATAGACCCATCCTTCTTTCTAACAAACACTACCAAAGTACCCCATGGAGAGATACTCGGTTGAATAAAACCTTTGTCTAGCAAATCCTTTAGTTGCTCCTTCAACTCTTTTAACTCGGCCGAAGCCATTCTATAAGGAGGAATGGAGATATGTTGCGTATCCGGTAAAAGATCAATTCCAAATTCTATTTCCCGCTCGAGAGGAATACCGGGAAAATCATCAGGAAAAACTTCTGGAAACTCATTCACTACCGGAACCGACTCTAGAGAAGGGGTTTTGGACTCAACATCCATAACCCTAACAAAATGGTATATAGACCCTTTGGAGATCATTTTCCTAGCTTTGAGGCAAGAGATAAATTGACCTCTAGGGATATAATTTCCCCCCTTCCATTTTAAAATAGACTCATTTGGGAATTGAAACTTTACTACCCGAGTCCTACAATCAATAGAGGTATAACATATATGCAACCAATCCATGCCCAAAATCACATCAAAATCTAACATGTCTAACTCCACCAAATCCACCAAGGTAACTTTATGGGACAAATAAATAGGACAACTCCTATAGAATATTTTTTCTACTACCGAGTCACCAATCGGGGTAGAAATCGAAGAAGGCTCCATTAACACTTTGGGGAGTATTTCAAATTTCATGGCCACAAAAGGTGTCATAAAGGAGAATGTGGCACCGAGATCTAACAATGCATATACATCAATGGAAAATACTTGTAACATACCTGTCACCACATCCGGGGAACTCTCTTGGTCACCTCGGGATTGAAGAGCATAGAAGCGGTTTTTCTTGGGAGCATCATAATTTGAACCACTAAGAGGAGTTTGCTTATCTTCTCTCCCCTTGGCCGTAAGTGTTGGGCAATTCTTCAATTGATGCCCACTCTTTCCACAACCATACCAAACATCCATGTCGTCAAGACATTTACCATCATGTTTCTTACCGCATTTAGCACATGTATGCCTCACAATAGAAGATCTACCACTATTGCCTCCTTGAGGCTTAGGGTTAGACACCCTATCTTTGTTGACCCTTGGAACACTAAAGGAGCCTTGGTTGGAGAACCTTGTCTTGAGCCTTGGTCTACCTGGACCCTCGAATTTACCCTTGGAAGAATTCCCATCATCGGACCTTGCCCTCTTCACCTCTCTATTCTTCTTCCTAAGCCTTGACTCCTCAATTTGTTGAGCATACACCATTAGACGTGAGATATCCATATTATCATGGAGCATTGCTGCATGACATTCTTCTTCAATCAAGTCGGACACCCCCATCAAGAACCTACTCATTTCATCCCTCAGATTTGACACCAAAGATGGAGCATACTTAGACAATTGAGTAAATTTGAGGGAGTAGTATTTCACGCTCATGTTGCCTTGATGAAGGTTGATGAATTCCTCAAACCTAGCTTCTTTCAATTCCTGGGGAAAGTATCTAGAAAGAAATGCAGATTTTAACACTTCCCACTCTATGGGACCCGTTCTTACCGGCCTATTGTCTTTCCATTGTTTATACCAAACTAGAGCAACACTCTTTAATTGGTAAGCGGCTAGTTCTGCTTTCTATACCAAAGTCACTCCCATAATGTCAAGTATCTTGCAAACCTCTTCCATAAACTCATGAGGATCCTCTCCTCCTTTGGAACCATAAAACTCGGGGGGGGGGTTATCCGTTCCAAATCCTTGAATCGACCGAATTCATATTTGGATTAGCCGGAGCAAAAGCCTCCCTATTAGTTTGGGCCGTCATGGCTTGGGCTTGAGTTGTCACGACTTGAGTTAAATTTGGAGAGCTGACCTTATTTCCACATTTGTCATAGCCTCCGCATCAATAGCAGCTTGAGAAACTTGAGGATCTTGGGGACCTGGGGAGGAACTCCCTCATTCAAATTCTCCTCTTCCATCCTTCTTGCGTTTGTCCTTCTTGTATTCATATCCTATAGACACAAGCAAAGGGTTAGGAAAAGGACTTCATAGAGTTAAAGCTCTAAGGCACGACTAAAGAGTAATGAAAGAAGTGAAATTTCATAAACATAATATTGCCTCTTATTCACTAAGTAGAACTCCTTGAGAAGTCATAAGTATAGTTCATGTTCATGTTCTTGTCATGTAGGGAAAATAGCCTTAACCAACATACGTGTAACGACCCTCAAAATGAAGTAGGATAAAGTAGAGCCTCACATGGGTTTTATGCATTAATAACTTGTTAAAATAATGAAGAATAGCCTTTTTAGTCAGTTTTAAAGAGTTTGGAAGTCAAACGTCAACGGACGACCAAGACGTTCGAAAACTAGTCTTTTGCTTGTTGGTGTGTTCTAGTATGTTGTTCATGTTTTTATGTGTTGTTTGGAGTCTAAAATCAGTGGAGGTGACCCCAGTGTCTTAATAAATGTTTTTAGGGTCAAAGCGTCCGGTAAGACTCTCCGGGACCACCCTAAGGGTCCCCGAGGAGGACCCCAACCCTTGGCCAAACAAGCTGCCAAGGCAGCTTGAAGTTGCTCATGGAGGGAACATGTTTGCGTCCCGGACTAGCTCCACCAAGGGCCAAAAGTTTGGTCCACGTTGTGGACATATCGCGGACTCTACTGTCTCGAAATTTTAATTTATGAAAACTTGTGGGAACACCTCCGCGTCGCAGACTTGTTTCCCGATGAAATCTGCAAAAATAAAACTCAAGTTTGACTTGTTTAAAAGGTCCAACTAAGTGAGGGGTAGTATGGGTACTTTGGGGAATTATTATAAATGGCTATTCTACCTATTTTACGGTATTTTAAGTTGGTTAAAACCCCAAAACCTAGAATTAGACCCCATTCTTCAAATTGACCCTTCCCTCTCAAAATAGATTCTCTCAAAAACCCCATTGAAGACCTTGATGAAGCTCAAGCTAGAAGATGGGTTTTCAACTGATTTCTTATTCAATTTCATGGGTCTTTAATAAATAAGGTATGGTAACTCTTGATTCTTGAATAACCTCTCATTCAAGGAGTTCTATCAAAGATTTTCAAAAGTGATTCAAAGACCAAAATTCCCAATTTTTAATCTACACGGATTCCTTTGTCAAACAAATTTCTAAATCATTCTATTGATGAATTAATGTGGAATTAAGCTTTTTAAGATAATTTTCATAGGAATTCTTGAAGAACCCATGATCTCCAAATTCTCAAACATTGGCCTATGATGTGGGTCTTTGTGAATATGATCTCTATTGGTGAAATTATGTTTAGATTAGATTGTATTGATGTTTCCTATGATTATCTATACTTATTCATGTTGAATTGTTGGTATATTGATGAGTTGGGAATTATGGTGTATGGGCAAAGTTATGGGTTGATCCCTTTGTTTATAGAATTGTACTTAGATTATGTTTATGTTATTGAATTACATTGTTGATTCCTATTTCTATATATGTCAATTGATTATGAATTGTTGAGGATTGATCCATGGTGGTCATGGCTTGGAGAATTGGTAAGTTGACCTAACTTCTAGTCTATAGTATGAGAATTGATGTTGTGTGGTTTGATCCACTTATGGTGGAGGTGTTTACTTTCTGTTTATCTATGCATGTTGAGATCATGGATTTGAAGGCAATAGT
>NW_006239235.1:201274-202236 GCF_000226075.1 Solanum tuberosum
GTGATCCCTTGAAGGGGAGTGCACTCAATGTCAATGTTGTTGCTATATTATGTCACTATGAGGACTAATATACACACACACTCCACATGTATAGCTACGAATATGATGTGTTATGGTATCTATTGAGAGGTTAACTCCTATATGCACCCTTACATCTTATTATGCATGCAAAGTGTATGATTAGCAAAGTATGAATATGTGTTGCATAAAGGTGTTTATGTGAAAGGCTTTCTCACATATGTACACACACATGAATGATGAATAAGGTTTATCATAATCTAGTGAAGTGAGTCTCTTGAAGATTTCCTCAATTGTTCTCTAAACTAGACTATGTTATGAATATGGTATGACTATGTGAAAGGTCATTCTCACATAATGTAGGTTCTATGATGAAAGGTCATTCTCATCTTAGAAACCTTTGAGCTATATGATATGAGGGATTAAGTCCCTAAAGCAATATTTTATGAACTAATGTTAAATAAAGGCTTAAAGATGTTTTAAAAGGCATAACACCGAGTGAACATGAAAAATGAGAGTGGGGGCTTCACGTTTAGAAAGTCCGACTTTCCACAAGAGAACCTTCACGTTTAGCAAGTTCGGGTTCCCCACATAGATGTTGTCTCATGAGATGGAAACCTCCACGCCTAGCAAGTCAAGGTTTCTAGTAGCAATCTCTTTGTTCCATAACTACGTGCCCCCGTAGGTCTTAGCTTAGTGGATCCACTAGATAGCTATTATGTATGAAGGTCCTACCTTGGCAAGTGGTACCCTCTCTTTTCGGTGTGGGAGTAGAACACCGGATTCCATGTAGCTCACATGATCTATGTCGGTTATGGCAATGTCTCCCGAAAGTTAAGAAATGAATTAAGATAAGAATATGCACTCTAGTCATGATTTCTTGAAGAGTTACTTAGTGTAGGTAGGACTATGGACCCTACTTATGCATGGCACAAGTGGACTCT